>NC_138502.1:55890275-56183275 GCF_964252035.2 Podarcis erhardii | reverse complement strand
TAAAGTTAAAGTTAAAGTTAAAGTTAAAAGTAGAAGTTAAAGTGAAAGTTAAAGTAATAAACCCTAACCCTAACCCTAACCCTAACCCTAACCCTAACCCTAACCCTAACCCTAACCCTAACCCTAACCCTAACCCTAACCCTAACCCTAACCCTAACCCTAACCCTAACCCTAACCCTAACCCTAACCCTAACCCTAACCCTAACCCTAACCCTAACCCTAACCCTAACCCTAACCCTAACCCTAACCCTAACCCTAACCCTAACCCTAACCCTAACCCTAACCCTAACCCTAACCCTAACCCTAACCCTAACCCTAACCCTAACCCTAACCCTAACCCTAACCCTAACCCTAACCCTAACCCTAACCCTAACCCTAACCCTAACCCTAACCCTAACCCCTAACCCTAACCCTAACCCTAACCCTAACCTAACCCTAACCCTAACCCTAACCCTAACCCTAACCCTAACCCTAACCCTAACCCTAACCCTAACCCTAACCCTAACCCTAACCCTAACCCTAAACCCTAACCCTAACCCTAACCCTAACCCTAACCCTAACCCTAACCCTAACCCTAACCCTAACCCCTAACCCTAACCCTAACCCTAACCCTAACCCTAACCCTAACCCTAACCCTAACCCTAACCCTAACCCTAACCCTAACCCTAACCCTAACCCTAACCCTAACCCTAACCCTAACCCTAACCCTAACCCTAACCCTAACCCTAACCCCTAACCCTAACCCCTAACCCCTAACCCTAACCCTAACCCTAACCCTAACCCTAACCCCAACCCAACCCCTAACCCTAACCCTAACCCTAACCCTAACCCTAACCCTAACCCCTAACCCTAACCCCTAACCCTAACCCTAACCCTAACCCTAACCCTAACCCCTAACCCCTAACCCTAACCCCTAACCCCTAACCCCTAACCCCTAACCCTAACCCTAACCCTAACCCTAACCCTAACCCTAACACCCTAACCCTAACCCTAACCCTAAAACCCTAACCCCTAACCCTAACCCTAACCCTAACCCTAACCCTAACTGTCAGAGCCACCCGAGGTCCCAGCTCACAAGAGACCAAAGTCTCCATCTCCTCTGTTTGCAGTTCGTTGTACGAGTGTTCGAATTCGGGTTCTTGACCCAAGGTGTTCTCTTCTCCCTCCTCCATTGGTACCTGGTCCGGTGCTGCCTGCCAAGGTCCCGTCAGCCATTTCCTGCGCCAGTCCTCCTCTGGTTGCTCGTCCCACCAATAAGAGGGTTCTGTGTCCACCCCCGAACCCTCGAGTTTGAGTCCGGCGTTCTTTCCTCGGCTGAAGAAAAGCCGTGGAAAGTGCTGCCTGAACATGTGGGCGTAAAGAGCCAGTCATCAAAGTACTCGGCTGGCATGGGTCTATGAGGGAAAAGGGCATGGAACTCGTCTTTTAAAAGAGGTTCGTCTAAGGCGTAGCCCGGCACCCAACCATTGGCACTGACTGGGGCACCCTCTCTGACTAGAAAATATTCTACTCCCTCTTGCCCCCATCTCGAGTCCAGGATCTCTGTGACCTCGTTGAGTGGTTCGGCCCTAGGCGCCCTCTCCCTCTCCTGTGACTTAGTGTGTTGTTGCGTGACTGTGTCAGACTCCTGAAACCTGTGCGGTGCCTTGTAGGGAGTGAGCACCGATCTATGAAAGACCGGGTGCACTCTGGAACCTTCGGGGAGGGCTAGTCGAAAGGCTACAGGGTTGATTTTAGCCTCCACCTGGTACGGCCCTAACTGCCTGTGCCCAGCTTCTTCTTGGCCAACGACTTGGCTGGCATCGCTTGGGCCGCTAACCACACCCAGTCCCCCACCTGGATCTCCTCTCCCTCTCTCCTGTTTTTGTCAGCCTGCACCTTATATGCTTGCTTGGCCAGCTCTAAATGTCTCCGCAACTCTTCGTGCACCTCCTGCAGCTCCGCTGCAAACTGGTCGGCTCCTTGCGGCACCCCCTCTCCCGGTGCCACGAACCCCGGGAAGGTTCTGGGGTGACGACCATTGTTCGCGAAAAACGGCGTCACCCCCCGTGGACGCGTGCTTCGTGTTGTTATAGGCAAACTCTGCCATCGGCAGGTAGTCCACCCAAACTGCTGGTCGCTGGTTGGCGTAACATCTCAGGTACTGCTGCATGATCGCGTTGACCCTCTCAGCTTGGCCGTTGGTTTGTGGGTGTCTCGCCGACGTGAGGTTGATCTTGACGTTCAGGATACCTAAAAGCTTCTGCCAAAAATTGGAAACAAACTGGCGCCCCCTGTCGGACAGGATGGACTGCGGCAGCCCATGCACCTTGAACACGTGATCGATGAAGAGTTTGGCAGTCTGTTCCGCCGTCGCCACCTTTGCGCATGGAATGAAGTGCGCCATCTTGGTGAACAGGTCCACAACCACCAGTACCGCCGTCTTCCCCCTGGAGCTGGGCAGGTCAGTAACGAAGTCCAGAGCTACCCTCTCCCACGGTTGCTGTGGCGTTTCCAGCGGTTCCAACAGCCCCGCTGGCTTCTGGTGTACTGGCTTGAACCTCTGACAAGTGTCACACCTGGCGACGTAATCCGCTACCTCTCCACGCATCCGGGGCCACCAAAAGTCTCTTGCCACCAGTTCTATTGTCTTCTCCTTACCGAAGTGGCCCGCACTGGGGGCGTCGTGCAACTGCTGCAGAACCTTTGCGCGAAGCTCGTCGCTTGGCACGTAGAGGGCACCTTTGCGAGTTAGCAGCCCGTCGCGTAGTTGGAACTCTTCGCCACTCTGCACACCTCTGCGCAATTCCTCCATCTTGGACTGTGTGAACTGATCCACTTGCAACGCGCGTCGCACCGCGTCCAGATCTACTGTGGCGGCAGCGCACGACCACGCCTGCGGTGCGAAAATGTGCTTGGCTGCTACAGGCGCCGCTTCATCGAGATATTGCGGTTTCCTGGATAGCGCATCGGCTATAACGTTGGAATCTCCTGGGACGTACTCTATCCGAAAGTCGAAATCCGCGAAGAATTCCGCCCAGCGCATGTGCCTCTGGCTTTGGAGCTTCGCCGTGCGCCAATACTCTAGGTTCTTGTGATCCGTGCGGACCTGTACTGTGTGCTTGGCTCCTATGAGGAAGTGTCGCCACGCTTTGAAAGCTGCGTGAATGGCTAACAGCTCCCTGTCCCATATGGTGTAGTTTTGCTCCGCTTTGCTGAGCTTTCTGGAGTAAAAGGCACCGGGTCTCCAGTTGCCATGTGGATCTTCTTGCAGGAGTACGGCTCCAACTGCTCTGTCTGACGCGTCGGTCTCTACTCGCATGGGCTTGCCTGGATTCACGTGCAGCAGCTGCTCCTCGGAGGCGAAAAGGCTTTTAAGCTTCCGAAAAGAGCGCTCTGCCTGTTCCGTCCACACGAACCTCTTCTTCTTGGAACTCAGAGTGTCCGTGATCGCTGCCGTCTCCTTTGCAAAACCTCTGATGAATTTGCGGTAGAAGTTGGCGAAGCCGATGAATCTCTGGACTTCCTTCCGATTGCGGGGGCTCTTCCAGTCCAACACCGCGCGGACCTTGGCGCTGTCCATGGCCAGCCCCTTGTCAGACAGCTTGTAGCCTAGGAAATCCACCTCCGTCACATCAAACTGGCACTTCTCTAACTTGGCGTAGAGCCTGTTCTCCCGTAGTCTTTGCAGGACTTCCTTTACGTCCTTCTCATGGGCCTCCTTCGTTTCCGAAAAGATCAGGATGTCGTCGAGGAAACACACGCATTTCTTGTAGAGAAGTCCCGCTAGCACGTGATGCATAAAGGCTTGGAAGACGTGAGATCCATTTTGGAGACCAAATGGCATAACTCTGTATTCATACGTGCCCAGAGGCGTGAACATGGCCGTCTTCCACTCATCGCCCTCCCGGATGCGTATGAGGTTATACGCTCCACGCAGATCCAACTTGGTGAAGATCTTCCCCTTCCTTACGGTTGCCAGGAGATCATCTATCTTGGGCATGGGGAAGGCCTTGGGCTTGGTCATACTGTTTATGGACCTATAGTCCACAATAAGTCTTTTTTGGGGCGTGTCCTTTTTCTTTACAAAGAAAACAGGACTGCCCCCCACCGCTTTCGATTCCCGGATGAATCCGCGCTGCAAATTGTGCTCTATGAACTCCCTGAGCTCTTGCATCTCGTCCTCAGACATGGAATACAGCTTTGCAGTCGGCAACTGCGCCCCTGGCACCAGGTCGATGGCACAATCATAGGGTCTGTGGGGCGGCAACTGGTCAGCTTCCTTCTCGCAGAAAACCTCCAGGAACCCTTCGTACTTGCTAGGTACTGCCTGCACCATGCCCAGTCGCAGCTGCTGCTCAGCCCCCTCCTCCTGGCACGACTGGATGCAGTTTTGAGCACAGTACGATGAGCAAAAGGTGATCTGGCGTTGGTACCACGCTACAGCAGGACTGTGTCTCTCCAGCCAACTCATGCCCAATACTATAGGCGTGTCAGACAGGTGGGTGACATTGAAGCTAATGACTTCCCGGTGATCTCCAATCCGCATCACCATGGGAGGCGTCTGATGCACCACTTGCCCTCCAAGCAATTTCCTGCCATCCACCGTGACTACGTTCAGAGGTGTTGTGGCTGGCAGAAGCGCTATGCGATGCTGCTTGACAAATTGCATCCCCACGAAATCGGCGTTGCTCCCGGAATCGATCGTGAGGGGCACTTCTATGGGGGTCCCATCTGGCAACTGCAGTGTTGCGGTGAGCTGCACTGCTGGCTTGGGTGGTAAAGGGTCTGTAGGTTGCAAAAATGCTGAGGACTGTTCTACAGATCCGCCTGGCTGAGCCCCAGCATTTGTGCTTCCAGCCAGGCATTGCCGTTTCCCTGAGGCTCCTCTTCTTGGGCCACTTCTGCTGCTACCGTTGCTAAAGCTGCAGTGTGCTTCTGGAGCCTCTGGGGACACTCTTTCGCCATGTGCAGTGCACTGTCGCAGATGTAACACTTCCTGGTCCCTCTAGGAGGCTTCGCCTTTACTGCACCGGAAGCCGGGGCTCTGGCTGTTGCTTGAGCCTTAGCACCACCAAGTTCCATCGGCTCCTCCCCCTGCCTGCCCAGCAGCGAGGGATGTGACTGACTGAACTCCCTGGGGATGAAAGAAGACGTCCTCGCTGGTGGACGCACCTGCCGTTCTTCCTCATTGTGCCAAAGACGCCCCTTGTGCCTTATCCCAATCGATAAAGCCCTCTGCACAAGTTCCTCCAGGGTCTGAGGTCTGTCTCCCCTGGCAAGTTCATCCTTAATGGGACCGCTGAGACCCTCCCAGAACAAATCCCTCACTTTCTCCTCCTCATCTTTAAAGTCATGACGAAGCAAGTGCAATGCATACAAAACGTCTGCTTTGAAACTGGGATAAGGCTTCAGGTTCTCATCGAAGTGGGTGACTAGGCTGCCCCCCCTCCTTCCAAGTCCAATTCCCTCTGATCTGGACCCTGGGAACCCTTCCCTGCTTGCACGCTCCCACCTTGTTTGCAGGTCTTGGCAGCGCTTCTCCATTTCGTCATGCTTCTTCTGAGACGCAAGGACTGCAGCTGTGAGTTCGGACACTGTATTCCGCAGCGCTGTCAGCTGATCCTCCGCACTCATGGCCGTTACCGTTTGTGAGCTTTGCAAAAAAAAAATTTTGCGTTCTGTGGAGGGGACTTTCTGTCAGAGCCACCCGAGGTCCCAGCTCACAAGAGACCAAAGTCCAGTCCAAGTTATGTACAAAAGGATTTATTGAAGATCATTGTAGCCATTACATCCCAACTCCGTGGCTCCGCATCTGTTACCCTTAGATGTTAGAAGTCCCCTCTGAGTCCGTCCCTCCCCTGCACCAATTTAAGAGGCTTGTACTGCTCCACCTTTTCCTCTCTTTCCTTTTCCGCAGGGTCTTCCTGCCCCCCTGTCTTCCCTCTTTCTGGGACTCCCCAGAGGCTGAGTCTTCTCCCGCCTGCTCCCCCCTCCTTTGTGCTTTGGCACCAGGCTCCTCCTCAGAGCTCTCCTCATTTCCGCGCGCCTCTATATTTGAACTTGGCGCGCGTACGTTGCCTCTGACCTTCCTTTCTACAGTTACGCTGCTCTCGGTACTACACTCCTCCCTTTCAGGCAGGACGTCTTGCTCCGAACTCCTCCCCCTTCCTCCTTCCTGTCCTGCTCTTTCTGACACACTGGCAACTCCCCCCCCCTCCACTCCTTTCCGACGGGGGAGCTGGTCCCGCTTTGCCACTCCCACTGGGGATTCCCTCTTCGTTCCTCTCTTTCTGACTGCTACCCTCTCTATTGCCCCTTGGCTTGACCAGGGGGGCTCCCTTCTGGGAATCCTCTGATTCGCTAGACGGACTTTGGGACAACCTCGGCTCGTTGTCGTCCTCTTCCTCCTCGCCCTCGCTCTCTGTCTCCTCTCTCCCTAAAACCCTGACCCTAACCCTAACCCTAACCCTAACCCTAACCCTAACCCTAACCCTAACCCTAACCCTAACCCTACCCTAACCCTAACCCTAACCCTAACCCTAACCCTAACCCTAACCCTAACCCTAACCCTAACCCTAAACCCTAACCCCTAACCCTAACCCTAACCCTAACCCTAACCCTAACCCTAACCCTAAAACCCTAACCCTAACCCTAACCCTAACCCTAACCCTAACCCTAACCCTAACCCCTAACCCTAACCCTAACCCTAACCCTAACCCTAACCCTAACCCAACCCTCACCCTCACCCTCACCCTCACCCTCACCCTAACCCTCACCCTAACCCTGACCCTAACCCTAACCCCTAACCCCTAACCCCTAACCCCTAACCCCTAACCCCTAACCCCTAACCCCTAACCCCTAACCCCTAACCCCTAACCCCTAACCCTAACCCCTAACCCTAACCCTAACCCTAACCCTAACCCTAAACCTAACCCTAAACCTAACCCTAAACCTAACCCTAAACCCTCACCCTAACCCTAACCCTAACCCTAACCCCTAACCCCTAACCCCTAACCCCTAACCCCTAACCCCTAACCCTAAACCCTAACCCCTAACCCTAACCCTAACCCTAACCCCTAACCCTAACCCCTAACCCTAACCCTAACCCTAACCCTAACCTAACAAAGCAAAACAGGTTGTTTTCGGTTCCATCTACAAAGAAAGAAGAATCTTGGATTTCGCTTATTTCAAGTCGTGTTCTTTGGTGTAAATGCATATTGACCCAGAATTCGCAAAGTGTATCTAATGAGACCAAAATAACAAAACACCGTCTTTTCGCTTCTATATGCGTTTCTATACGATGAATAAGCTTTGATTGGGCTTCTTTCAATTCGCATGGTGTTGTTGGTTGTTTCTGTGTTCATTCACCCACAAATAGCAAAGCAGTGTAATGCCAAAACAAAGCAAAACGGGTTGTTTTCGGTTCCATCTACAAAGAAAGAAGAATCTTGGATTTCGCTTATGTCAGGGGCTCAGGAGCTGAGGCACAGGGAAGATGGGAGATGGAGAGCGAGGGGGAGGAATCCGAAGGGAGCGTAGGAGGGGACAGTGGTCCGAGGGATTCCATGAGCCTCTCCAGCGAATCGGAAGATTCACAGAAGGGAGCGCCAGTGGCCAGGGGCAGGGGGGTCCCAAGGGGAACGCCCCAGGAGCAAGGGGGCAGCAGGGACTCCCAGAGCAGTACAGTGGTGCCCCGCAAGACGAATGCCTCGCTAAACGAAAAACCCGCAAGACGAAAGGGTTTTCCGATTTTTAGCGGCTTCGCAAGACGAATTTCCCTATGGGCTTGCTTCGCAAAACGAAAGCCCATAGGGAAATCTCCGGGGACAGCGGGGAACCCTCCTCCCACCGCAAGCCCCGGGAAGAGAGGAGAAGCTGCGCGCCTTCCCCTCTGTTCCCGGACCTGTCCTGAAGGCTTGCGGTGGGAGGTCCGGGAACAGAGGAGAAGGCGCGCAGCTTCTCCTCTCTTCCCGGGGCTTGCGGTGGGAGGAGGGTTTTTCCTCCCCACCGCCAACATTCAGAAGGCTGTTCTGAAGGCTGGCGGTGGGAAGAAAAGCCCTTCTCCCGCCTCCAGCCTTCAGAAGAGTTCCCCGCAGGGCTCCCCAAGCTGTGAATGTCTGCCGCGCGCGAGGGGCGCTCTGCTTAAGAGCGCCCCTCGTGCGGGGCAGCAGGCTGCTATCCGCAGCTTGGAGAGCCCTGTGGGGAAGTCCGGCAGGGCTCCCCAAGCTGCAGATGTCTGCCCCGCCCGAGGGGCGCTCTGCTTAAGAGCGCCCCTCGTGCGGGGCAGCAGGCTGCTATCCGCAGCTTGGAGAGCCCTGTGGGGAAGTCCGGCAGGGCTCCCCAAGCTGCAGATGTCTGCCCCGCCCGAGGGGCGCTCTGCTTAAGAGCGCCCCTCGTGCGGGGCAGCAGGCTGCTATCCGCAGCTTGGAGAGCCCTGTGGGGAAGTCCGGCAGGGCTCCCCAAGCTGCAGATGTCTGCCCCACCCGAGGGGCGCTCTGCTTAAGAGCGCCCCTCGTGCGGGGCAGCAGGCTGCTATCCGCAGCTTGGAGAGCCCTGTGGGGAAGTCCGGCAGGGCTCCGCAAGCTGCAGATGTCTGCCCCGCCCGAGGGGCGCTCTGCTTAAGAGCGCCCCTCGTGCGGGGCAGCAGGCTGCTATCCGCAGCTTGGAGAGCCCTGTGGGGAAGTCAGGGCTCCCCAAGCTGCAGATGTCTGCCCCGCCCGAGGGGCGCTCTGCTTAAGAGCGCCCCTCGTGTGGGGCAGCAGGCTGCTATCCGCAGCTTGGAGAGCCCTGTGGGGAAGTCCGGCAGGGCTCCCCAAGCTGCAGATGTCTGCCCCGCCCAAGGGGCGCTCTGCTTCAGAGCGTCCCTCGCACCCGGCAGCAGGCTGCTATTCGCAGCCTAGGCAGCCCTGCAGGAACTCTTCTGAAGGCTGGCGGCGGGAGAAGGGCTTTTCTTCCCACCGCCAGCCTTCAGAAGGCTGTTCTGAAGCCTGGCGGTGGGGAGAAAAGTCCTCCCCCCCCCCAGCCTTCAGAAGAGGTCCGGGGAAAGACTGTCCCCGGACCTAGTCTGAAGGCGGTCTCCCTAGGAACGCATTAATTGATTTTCAATGCATTCCTATGGGAAACCGTGCTTCGCAAGACGAAAAACTCACAAGAAGAAAAAACTTGCGGAACGAATTAATTTCGTCTTGCGAGGCACCACTGTAGTTGGAAATCAGGACCAGCTTCCCCACCAGAGCACAGTGGGGGGGGGGAAGAGTCCCAGGCATTGGGGCCAGTGCTTTCCCCACCAGGGAGAGGAGACAAGGCAGAGTCTACCACGCCTCCCTCGGAGAGTTGGACAACGGAAGGGAGGTCAGATCCGGCCAGTGTCACGGAAGAGGGAAGCAGTGATAGAAGTAGTGTAACGGTTAGGAGAAAGGTCACTGGATTGGTGCGAGAAGCAAGTTCAAATGTACAGGAGTGCGGGACAGCAGAGAGTGAGGATTGGGAACCGGGTCCTAAAGCACGCCGGAGGCAGGGGGAGGAGCTAAGCGACTCAGCGTCGGAAGAGTCCAGAAAGGGCAATGCCCCAGAGGGCAGGAGGACCCAGAGGAGAAGAGAGCAGCGCAGGAGGTGGAGCAGGGCTAGGATCTTAAACTGGTGTGGAAGGGGCGGAGACTCAGACGGGACTTCGCCGATCTAGAATCTAGACGTAGGGCTGCACGCTCTGGCTTTAAAATGGAAATTAAACTTCAATAAAGACTTTTGTACATAACATCAGCCTGGCGTTGGTCCTGTGTGAGCTGGGACCTAGAGGCAGCTCTGACAGTAAGTCCCGTCTCAATAAAAACCTCGCAGCGTGAGTGGACGCAGCAAGGGGCGAAGATTGGTGCTTCGCGAGCTCACGAAAGCAAGACAAGATGACTACCGAAGAACACATAACAGCCCTGCAAAACGCAGTGGCACAACTTAACGCGGAAATTCTAGCATCTAGGAAGAGGGAAGACGAAGCAGCTGCTGCCTGCAAGGATCTGCAAATCAGGTTGGATATGTTGACTAAACAGGGGGCACTGGGAACCAGACCAGAGGGGATTGGGCTGGGAAAGAGAGGAGGCAGCCTCGTGTCTCATTTCGATGGGAATCTGCAGCAGTATCCTAACTTCAGAGCAGACGTGATGTACGCGCTAGAGTTGCTGGAGAAGGACTTTAGAGATGAGCAGGAAAAAGTGGGTTTCATACTAACTCATCTCCACGGAGACGCTAAAGCGTGGCTGCGTAATCTGTGGCGAGATAAGGACCCAGCTCTCCAAGATGCAAAAGCCTTCCTTAAGGCGTTGGACGCTTGTTTTTTATCAGCGATAGATGTGGATGTTGCCAGGAAAGAGATACATGGATTAAAACAAGGCAGAGCCACTGTGAGGCAATATCACTCCCGCTATTTTGCATTAGTCAACGCGCTGGGATGGGAGAAAGATTCAGCTGCCGTCAGGGACCTTTTTTGGGAGGGGTTGAATGGGGCTGTGAAAGACGAAATTGCAAGGGGGGAGAGACCCCAGAGCACTCAAGAAGTGGTCCAGAGGGCGCTGACGATTGGGGTGCGTCTGGAAGAACGTTCCTGGAGCAAAGACGAAGGACGTTGGGGACGCACGCCAGCAAGAGCACCTCCTCTCTTTCCCAGGGACACAGCGCGCGCTCAATCCACGCCTCCACTGGGAGGGGGAGAGGAGCCGATGGAGATAGGTGGTGCCAAGGCTCAGTCAGCAGCCAGAGCCCTAACGCCGGGAGCAGTCAAAACGAAGCCTCCTAGAGGGAACAGGAAGTGTTACATCTGCGACAGTGCTCAGCACATGGCGAAAGAGTGTCCCCAGAGGTTGCACAAGCACACTGCAGCCTCAGTGACAATTACAGAAGCAGTTCAGCAGCATGTACCACAGCAGGGAAACGACGGAGTCTGGCTGGAATCATAGGCACTGGGACCCAGCCAGACGAGTCAGTGAAGCAGTCCCCAGAGATCTTACAGCCCACAGACCCCCTCCCACCCAAACCAGTGGTGCAGCTCACCGCAGCGCTCCAGCATCCCAATGGCCTCACCATGGAAGTGCCTATTACAATTGACTCTGGCAGCAATGCAGACTTTATAGGAGTGGATTTCATCACGCAACATGGCATAGCGCTCCTGCCTGCCACGATGCCCCTCAAAGTAGTGACAGTCGACGGCAGAGAGCTACCGGGGGGACAAGTGCTACAGCAAACGCAGCCAATGGTGATGAGAATTGGAAACCACCGCGAAGTCATCAGCTTCAATGTTACCCACCTGTTAGACACGCCCATAGTGTTGGGCATGAGTTGGCTGGACCGGCACAGTCCGGCATTAGCATGGTACCAGCTCCAATTGACTTTCAGCTCCTCCTACTGCGCAGCACACTGCATACTGCCCACCCAGGAAGATGAAGGGCCGGAAGATGGACCACAGTTACACTTGGGCATGCTGCAAGCGGTACCCGACAACTACAGAGACTTCTTGGAGGTCTTCTGCGAGAAGGAGGCGGACAAACTACCCCCCCACAGACCATACGATTGCAAGATTGACCGCCTGCCGGGGGCGACGCTGCCGACTGGAAAACTGTATTCCATGTCTGAAGATGAACTGCAGGAACTCAGGGAGTTCATAGACCTCAACTTGAAGTGGGGATTCATCTGAGAATCCAAAGCGGTGGGGGGCAGCCCCGTGTTTTTTGTGAAGAAAAAAGACACGCCGCAAAAGAGGCTTGTAGTGGATTACCGGGTCATAAACTCGAGGACGAAGCCCACGGCGTTCCCCATGCCCAAGATCGACGACCTGCTGGCGACGGTGCGGAAGGGTCGCATCTTCACCAAGTTGGATCTGCGAGGGGCGTACAACCTCATACGCATGAGGGAGGGCGACGAGTGGAAGACGGCCATGTTTACGCCTTTGGGCACCCACGAATACAGAGTTATGCCGTTCGGCTTGCAAAATGGCTCCCACTGTTTCCAAGCCTTCATGCATCACGTGTTGGCGGGGCTCCTCTACAAGAAGTGCGTCTGCTTCCTGGACGACATTCTGATCTTCTCGGAATCGCAGGAGGCTCACGAGAGAGATGTCAAGGAAGTCCTGCAGAGGCTACGGGAGCACAGACTTTACGCCAAACTGGAGAAGTGCCAGTTCGACATGAAGGAGGTGGATTTCCTGGGCTACAAGCTGTCCGACAAGGGTCTCGCCATGGACAGCGCCAAGGTCCGCTCGGTGCTGGACTGGAAGAGCCCGCACAATCGGAAGGAGGTCCAGAAGTTTGTCAGCTTCGCCAACTTTTATCGCAAGTTCATCAAGGGTTTCGCGATTGTCAGGGGTTCAGGAGCAGAGACACAGGAGAAGGAGCAAATGGAGAGTGAAGAGGAGGAATACGAGGGGGGTGTAGGCAGTGACAGTGGTCAGAGAGAGTCCACGAGTCTCTCCAGCGAATCGGAAGATTCTCAGAGAGGAGCGCCGATGGCCAGGGCAAGGGGGGTGCCAAGGGGGAAACCCCAGAAGGAAGGGGCCAGCGTGGACTCCCTGAGCAGCAGTTGGAAATCAGGACCAGCGTCCCCACCAGAGCGTAGTGGGGGGGAGGAGTCCCAGGCATCAGGACCAGTCTTCCCACCACCAGAGGGAGGAGATGAGTCAGGATTGGCCACGCCTCCATCGGAGAGCGGGGAAACGGTCAAGAGGAAAGTCACCGGCTGGGCGCGCACGCCAAGTTCAAATGTACAGGCGAGCGGCACAGCAGGTAGCCCGGATAGGGAGCCAGGTCCCAAAGCCCGCCGGAAGGAAGGGCAAGAATCAGGGGGGTCAGCGTCAGAAGAGTCCAGGAGGGAGGAAACCCCAGGGGGCAGAAGGACCCAGAGGAGGAAGGAACAGCACAGGAGGTGGAGCCGGGCTAGGATCTTAAACTGGTGCGGAAGGGGCAGTGACTCAGAGGGGACTTCGCCTGTCTAGAGTCTAGACGTAGGGTTGCACGCTCTGGCTTTAAAATGGAGATTATACTTCAATAAAGACTTTTGTACATAATATCAGCCTGGCGTTGGTCCTCTGTGAGCTGGGACCTAGAGGGAGCCCTGACAGTAAGTCCCCTCTCCCGCTTTTAAAACCTCGCAACGTGAGGGAACGCAGCGAGGGGCGAAGATTGGTGCTTCGCGAGCTCACGAAAAGGAGGCAAAATGACTACCGATGAACACATAGCAAGCCTGCAGAACGCAGTAACACAACTTAATGCGGAGATTTTGGCATCCAGCAAAAAGGAGGCGGAAGCAGCGGCTACCTGCCGGGATCTGCGAGCCAGGTTAGAAACGTTGTCTACACAGGGGCTGCCGGGACCCAGACCAGAGGGGATTGGGCTGGGGAAGAGAGGAGGGAGCCTTGTGTCTCCGTTCGATGGGGATCTGCAGCAGTATCCTAACTTCAAAGCAGACTTGATTTATGCACTAAAGTTGCTGGAAAAGGATTTTAGAGATGAGGAGGAGAGAGTCGGATTCATAGTCAGTCATTTGCGTGGAGCAGCTAAAGCATGGTTGCGCAATCTCTGGAGAGATAAGGATCCAGCCCTCCAAAATGTGCCTGCCTTCATTAAAGCGATGGATGCGTGTTTTTTGTCAGAGATCGATGTGGATATCGCCAGGAGGGAGGTTCATGGGCTAAGACAAGGGAGAGCCACTGTAAGACAATGTCAGGGTTTTAGGGAGAGAGGAGACAGAGAGCGAGGGCGAGGAGGAAGAGGACGACAACGAGCCGAGGTTGTCCCAAAGTCCGTCTAGCGAATCAGAGGATTCCCAGAAGGGAGCCCCCCTGGTCAGGCCAAGGGGCAATAGAGAGGGAATCAGTCAGAGAGAGGGGAACGAAGAGGGAATCCCCAGTGGGAGTGGCAAAGCGGGACCAGCTCCCCCGTCGGAACGGAGTAGAGGGGGGGGAGTTGCCAGTGTGTCAGAAAGAGCAGGACAGGAAGGAGGAAGGGGGAGGAGTTCGGAGCAAGACGTCCTGCCTGAAAGGGAGGAGTGTAGTACCGAGAGCAGCGTAACTGTAGAAAGGAAGGTCAGAGGCAACGTACGCGCGCCAAGTCCAAATATAGAGGCGCGCGGAAATGAGGAGAGCTCTGAGGAGGAGCCTGGTGCCAAAGCACGAAGGAGGGGGGAGCAGGCGGGAGAAGACTCAGCCTCTGGGGAGTCCCGGAAAGAGGGAAGACAGGGGGGCAGGAAGACCCTGCGGAAAAGGAAAGAGAGGAAAAGGTGGAGCAGTACAAGCCTCTTAAATTGGTGCAGGGGAGGGACGGACTCAGAGGGGACTTCTAACATCTAAGGGTAACAGATGCGGAGCCACGGAGTTTGGATGTAATGACGACAATGATCTTCAATAAAACCTTTTGTATATAGCTTGGACTGGACTTTGGTCTCTTGTGAGCTGGGACCCAGGGTGGCTCTGACAGAAAGTCCCCTCCAAAGAACGCAAAATTTTTTTTTTTGCAAAGCTCACGAACGGTGACAGCCATGACTGCGGAGGAGCAGTTGACAGCGCTGCGAACTACAGTTTCCGAACTCACTGCTGCAGTCCTTGCGTCTCAGAAGAAGCATGACGAAATGGAGAAGCGCTGCCAGGACCTGCAAACAAGGTGGGAACGTGCAAGCAGGGAAGGGTTCCCAGGGTCCAGATCAGAGGGGATTGGACTTGGACGGAGGGGGGGCAGCCTAGTCACCCACTTCGATGGGAACCTGAAGCACTACCCCAGTTTCAGAGCAGACGTTTTGTATGCATTGCACTTGCTTCGTCATGACTTTAAAGATGAGGAGGAGAAAGTGGGGTTTATTGTTTCTCACTTGCATGGGCCGGCCAGAGACTGGTTGCGCAATTTGTGGCGTGAAGATGGCCCTGCCCGCCGCGATGCAGATGAATTCATTAAAGCGATGGATGCCTGCTTCCAGTCTACTGTAGATGTGGATCTTGCACGCAGGGAAATTTTTGGATTGCGGCAAGGCAAAGCCACTGTGCGTCAGTACCATTCTAGATTTTTTGCTTTACTGACTGCGCTAAGCTGGGAGAAGGATTGTGCACCTGTGAGGGATTTGTTCTGGGAGGGGCTCAGCGGTCCCATTAAGGATGAACTTGCCAGGGGAGACAGACCCCAGACCCTGGAGGAGCTTGTGCAGAGGGCTTTGGCGATTGGGATACGGCACGAGGGACGTCCTTGGCACACTGAGGAAGAACGTCAGGTGCGTCCACCAGCGAGGACGTCTTCTTTCATCCCCAGGGAGTTCAGTCAGTCACATCCTTCGCCACTGGGAAGGCAGGGGGAGGAGCCCATGGAACTTGGTGGTGCTAAGGCTCAAGCAACAGCCAGAGCCCCAGCTTCCGGTGCAGTGAAGGCAAAGCCTCCTAGAGGGACCAGGAAGTGTTACATTTGCGACAGTGCACAGCACATGGCGAAAGAGTGTCCCCAGAGGCTGCAGAAACACACTGCAGCTTTAGCAACTGTTGCAGCAGAAATGATGCAAGCAGAGCAACCTCAGGGAAACGACAGTGCCTGGCTGGAAGCAGAGCTGCTGGGGCTCAGCCAGGCGAATCTGTAGAGCAGTCCCCAGCGCTTTTGCAACGCACAGACCCTTTACCACCCAAGCCAGCGGTGCAGCTCACTGCAACACTTCAGTTGCCGAATGGAACCACCCTGGAAGTCCCCATCACGATTGATTCTGGGAGCAACGCAGATTTTGTGGGGACGCACTTTGTCAAGCAGCATCGCATAGCGCTTCTGCCAGCGACAACACCTCTGAACGTAGTCACGGTGGATGGCAGGAAATTGCTAGGAGGACAAGTTGTGCAACAGACGCCTCCCATGGTGATGAGGATTGGAAATCATCGAGAAGTCATCAGCTTCAATGTCACCCGCCTTTCAGACACGCCTATAGTATTAGGCATGAGTTGGCTGGAGAGACACAGTCCTGCTGTAGCGTGGTACCAACGGCAGATCACCTTTTGCTCATCGTACTGTGCTCAACATTGCATCCAGTCCAGCCAGGAGGAGGGAGCTGAGCAGCAGTTGCAACTTGGCATGGTGCAGGCAGTACCCCGCAAGTACGAGGGGTTCCTGGAGGTTTTCTGCGAGAAGGAAGCTGACCAGTTGCCGCCCCACAGGCCTTATGATTGTGCCATCGACCTGGTGCCAGGGGCGCAGTTGCCGACTGCAAAGCTGTATTCCATGTCTGAGGATGAGATGCAAGAACTCAGGGAGTTCATAGAGCACAATTTGAAGCGCGGATTCATCCGAGAATCGAAAGCGGTGGGGGGCATTCCTGTTTTCTTTGTAAAGAAGAAAGACACGCCCCAGAAAAGACTCATTGTGGACTATCGATTCATAAACAGTAAGACCAAACCCAAGGCCTTCCCCATGCCCAAGATAGATGATCTCCTGGCAACCGTAAGGAAGGGGAAGATCTTCACCAAATTGGATCTGCGTGGAGCGTATAACCTCATACGCATCCGGGAGGGCGATGAGTGGAAGACGGCCATGTTCACGCCTCTGGGCACGTACGAATACAGAGTTATGCCATTTGGTCTCCAAAATGGATCTCACGTCTTCCAAGCATTTATGCATCACGTGCTAGCGGGACTTCTCTACAAGAAATGCGTGTGTTTCCTCGACGACATCCTGATCTTTTCGGAAACGGAGGAGGCCCATGAGAAGGACGTAAAGGAAGTCCTGCAGAGACTACGGGAGAACAAGCTCTACGCCAAGTTAGAGAAGTGCCAGTTTGATGTGACGAACGTGGATTTCCTAGGCTACAAGCTGTCCGACAAGGGGCTGGCCATGGACAGCGCCAAGGTCCGCGCGGTGTTGGACTGGAAGAGCCCTCGCAATCGGAAGGAAGTCCAAAGATTCATCGGCTTCGCCAACTTCTACCGCAAATTCATCAGAGGTTTTGCAAAGGAGACGGCAGCGATCACGGACACTCTCAGTTCCAAGAAAAAGAGGTTCGTGTGGACGGAACAGGCGGAGCGCTCTTTTCAGAAGCTTAAAAGCCTTTTCGCCTCCGAGGAGCAGCTGCTGCACGTGAATCCAGGCAAGCCCATACGACTAGAGACCGACGCGTCAGACAGAGCGGTTGGAGCCGTACTCCTGCAAGAAGATCCACATGGAAACTGGAGACCCGGTGCCTTTTACTCCAGAAAGCTCAGCAAAGCGGAGCAAAACTACACCATATGGGACAGGGAGCTGTTAGCCATTCACGCAGCTTTCAAAGCGTGGCGACACTTCCTCATAGGAGCCAAGCACACAGTACAGGTCCGCACGGATCACAAGAACCTAGAGTATTGGCGCACGGCGAAGCTCCAAAGCCAGAGGCACATGCGCTGGGCGGAATTCTTCGCGGATTTCGACTTTCGGATAGAGTACGTCCCAGGAGATTCCAACGTTATAGCCGATGCGCTATCCAGGAAACCGCAATATCTCGATGAAGCGGCGCCTGTAGCAGCCAAGCACATTTTCGCACCGCAGGCGTGGTCGTGCGCTGCCGCCACAGTAGATCTGGACGCGGTGCGACGCGCGTTGCAAGTGGATCAGTTCGCACAGTCCAAGATGGAGGAATTGCGCAGAGGTGTGCAGAGTGGCGAAGAGTTCCAACTACGCGACGGGCTGCTAACTCGCAAAGGTGCCCTCTACGTGCCAAGCGACGAGCTTCGCGCAAAGGTTCTGCAGCAGTTGCACGACGCCCCCAGTGCGGGCCACTTCGGTAAGGAGAAGACAATAGAACTGGTGGCAAGAGACTTTTGGTGGCCCCGGATGCGTGGAGAGGTAGCGGATTACGTCGCCAGGTGTGACACTTGTCAGAGGTTCAAGCCAGTACACCAGAAGCCAGCGGGGCTGTTGGAACCGCTGGAAACGCCACAGCAACCGTGGGAGAGGGTAGCTCTGGACTTCGTTACTGACCTGCCCAGCTCCAGGGGGAAGACGGCGGTACTGGTGGTTGTGGACCTGTTCACCAAGATGGCGCACTTCATTCCATGCGCAAAGGTGGCGACGGCGGAACAGACTGCCAAACTCTTCATCGATCACGTGTTCAAGGTGCATGGGCTGCCGCAGTCCATCCTGTCCGACAGGGGGCGCCAGTTTGTTTCCAATTTTTGGCAGAAGCTTTTAGGTATCCTGAACGTCAAGATCAACCTCACGTCGGCGAGACACCCACAAACCAACGGCCAAGCTGAGAGGGTCAACGCGATCATGCAGCAGTACCTGAGATGTTACGCCAACCAGCGACCAGCAGTTTGGGTGGACTACCTGCCGATGGCAGAGTTTGCCTATAACAACACGAAGCACGCGTCCACGGGGGTGACGCCGTTTTTCGCGAACAATGGTCGTCACCCCAGAACCTTCCCGGGGTTCGTGGCACCGGGAGAGGGGGTGCCGCAAGGAGCCGACCAGTTTGCAGCGGAGCTGCAGGAGGTGCACGAAGAGTTGCGGAGACATTTAGAGCTGGCCAAGCAAGCATATAAGGTGCAGGCTGACAAAAACAGGAGAGAGGGAGAGGAGATCCAGGTGGGGGACTGGGTGTGGTTAGCGGCCCAAGCGATGCCAGCCAAGTCGTTGGCCAAGAAGAAGCTGGGGCACAGGCAGTTAGGGCCGTACCAGGTGGAGGCTAAAATCAACCCTGTAGCCTTTCGACTAGCCCTCCCCGAAGGTTCCAGAGTGCACCCGGTCTTTCATAGATCGGTGCTCACTCCCTACAAGGCACCGCACAGGTTTCAGGAGTCTGACACAGTCACGCAACAACACACTAAGTCACAGGAGAGGGAGAGGGCGCCTAGGGCCGAACCACTCAACGAGGTCACAGAGATCCTGGACTCGAGATGGGGGCAAGAGGGAGTAGAATATTTTCTAGTCAGAGAGGGTGCCCCAGTCAGTGCCAATGGTTGGGTGCCGGGCTACGCCTTAGACGAACCTCTTTTAAAAGACGAATTCCATGCCCTTTTCCCTCATAGACCCATGCCAGCCGAGTACTTTGATGACTGGCTCTTTACGCCCACATGTTCAGGCAGCACTTTCCACGGCTTTTCTTCAGCTGAAGAAAGGTCGCCGGACTCCAACTCGCCCAGGGGATCGTGTTCGGGGGTGGACACAGAACCCTCTTATTGGTGGGACGAGCAACCAGAGGAGGACTGGCGCAGGAAATGGCTGACGGGACCTTGGCAGGCAGCACCGGACCAGGTACCAATGGAGGAGGGAGAAGAGAACACCTTGGGTCAAGAACCCGAATTCGAACACTCGTACAACGAACTGCAAACAGAGGAGATGGAGGTGCAGAATCTGTATCCTGCGTCCGCCTCCGAAGAGCGGCAGCTTCCACAACCTGCACCCGATGAGCGGAAGGGGGGAAGGGGGGGCTTCGAGGGGGGGATGGATGTCAGGGTTTTAGGGAGAGAGGAGACAGAGAGCGAGGGCGAGGAGGAAGAGGACGACAACGAGCCGAGGTTGTCCCAAAGTCCGTCTAGCGAATCAGAGGATTCCCAGAAGGGAGCCCCCCTGGTCAGGCCAAGGGGCAATAGAGAGGGAATCAGTCAGAGAGAGGGGAACGAAGAGGGAATCCCCAGTGGGAGTGGCAAAGCGGGACCAGCTCCCCCGTCGGAACGGAGTAGAGGGGGGGGAGTTGCCAGTGTGTCAGAAAGAGCAGGACAGGAAGGAGGAAGGGGGAGGAGTTCGGAGCAAGACGTCCTGCCTGAAAGGGAGGAGTGTAGTACCGAGAGCAGCGTAACTGTAGAAAGGAAGGTCAGAGGCAACGTACGCGCGCCAAGTTCAAATATAGAGGCGCGCGGAAATGAGGAGAGCTCTGAGGAGGAGCCTGGTGCCAAAGCACGAAGGAGGGGGGAGCAGGCGGGAGAAGACTCAGCCTCTGGGGAGTCCCGGAAAGAGGGAAGACAGGGGGGCAGGAAGACCCTGCGGAAAAGGAAAGAGAGGAAAAGGTGGAGCAGTACAAGCCTCTTAAATTGGTGCAGGGGAGGGACGGACTCAGAGGGGACTTCTAACATCTAAGGGTAACAGATGCGGAGCCACGGAGTTTGGATGTAATGACGACAATGATCTTCAATAAAACCTTTTGTATATAGCTTGGACTGGACTTTGGTCTCTTGTGAGCTGGGACCCAGGGTGGCTCTGACAGACAATATCACTCCCGCTTTTTTGCACTGGTGAACGTGCTGGGGTGGGAGAAAGAGTCAGCTGCCGTCAGAGACCTGTTCTGGGAGGGGCTGAATGGAGCTGTGAAAGACGAAATTGCAAGGGGGGAGAGACCCCAGACCACTAAAGACGTGGTGGAGAGGGCGCTCACGATTGGAGTGAGGCTGGAAGGACGCCCTTGGGGCAAGGAGGAAGGGCGTTGGGGACGCACGCCAGCAAGAGCACCGCCCTCCTTTCCCAGGGAAACGGCGCGCGCTCAATCCACGCCTCCGCTGGGAGGAGGAGAGGAGCCGATGGAGATCGGTGGTGCTAAGGCTCAGTCAGCAACCGGAGCCCTGACGCAGGGAGCAGTCAAAACGAAGCCTCCTAGAGGGAACAGGAAATGTTACATCTGCGACAGTGCTCAGCACATGGCGAAAGAGTGTCCCCGGAGGATCCACAAGCACACTGCAGCTTCAGCAACAGTAACAGAATCAGTTCAGCAGACTGCACCACAGCAGGGAAACGGCACTGTCTGGCTGGAAATGGAGCCACTGGGGCCCAGCCAGACGTATCAGTGAAGCAGTCCCCAGGCATCTTACAGCCCACAGACCCCCTCCCACCCAAACCAGTGGTGCAGCTCACCGCATCCCTCCAGCTTCCAAATGGGCTCACCATGGAAGTCCCCATTTCCATTGACTCTGGCAGCAATGCAGACTTTATAGGAGTGGATTTCATCAAGCAACATGGCATAGCGCTTCTGCCTGCCACGATGCCCCTGAAAGTAGTGACAGTAGACGGCAGAGAGCTACTGGGGGGACAAGTGCTACAGCAAACGCCACCAATGGTGATGCGAATTGGAAACCACCGCGAAGTCATCAGCTTCAATGTTACGCACCTGTCAGACACACCCATAGTGTTGGGCATGAGTTGGCTGGACCGGCACAGTCCGGCATTAGCATGGTACCAGCGCCAATTGACTTTCTGCTCCTCCTACTGCGCAGCAAACTGCATACTGCCCACCCAGGAAGATGAGGGGCTGGAAGATGGGCCACAGTTGCACTTGGGCATGCTGCAAGCGGTACCCGACAAGTACAGAGACTTTTTGGAGGTTTTCTGCGAGAAGGAGGCGGACAAGCTACCACCCCACAGACCCTACGACTGCAAGATTGACCTCCTGCCGGGGGCGACGCTGCCGACGGGGAAACTGTATTCCATGTCTGAAGATGAACTGCAGGAACTCAGGGAGTTCATAGACCTCAACTTGAAGCGGGGATTCATCCGGGAGTCCAAAGCAGTGGGGGGCAGCCCCGTGTTTTTTGTGAAGAAGCGGGACACGCCCCAAAAGAGGCTTGTAGTTGATTTCAGAATTTTAAATTCGAAAACCAAGCCCACAGCCTTCCCCATGCCCAAGAATGATGACCTCCTGGCGACGGTGAGGAAGGGTCGCATCTTTACCAAGTTGGATCTACGCGGAGCGTACAATCTCATACGTGTGCGGGAGGGCGACGAGTGGAAGACGACCATGTTTACGCCGCTAGGCACCTATGAATATAGAGTTATGCCTTTTGGATTAAAAAATGGCTCCCACTGTTTTCAAGCCTTCATGCACCACGTCTTAGCGGGTCTCCTCTACAAGAAGTGCGTCTGCTTCCTGGACGACATCCTGATCTTCTCGGAGTCGCAGGAGGCCCACGAGAGAGATGTCAAGGAAGTCCTGCAGAGGCTGAGGGAGCACAGGCTTTACGCCAAGCTGGAGAAATGCCAGTTCGACGTGACGGAGGTGGATTTCCTGGGCTACAAGCTGTCCGACAAGGGACTCGCCATGGACAGCGCCAAGGTACGTTCAGTGCTGGACTGGAAGAGCCCACGCAATCGGAAGGAAGTCCAGAGGTTTGTCGGCTTTGCCAACTTTTATCGCAAATTCATCAAGGGTTTCGCAATGCAGACAGCGGCCATCACCGACACCCTCAGCTCCAAAAAGAAGAAGTTCATCTGGACGGAGCAGGCGGAGCAGTCCTTTCAGAAGCTCAAGCGTCTCTTCGCGTCCGAAGAACAACTGCTACACGTGAACCCCAGCAGGCCCATGAGGGTGGAGACGGACGCCTCAGACAGGGCAGTGGGGGCCGTCCTGTTGCAGCAAGACCACCAGGGGGACTGGAGGCCGTGCGCTTTCTACTCCAGAAAACTCAGCAAGTCGGAGCAGAACTACACCATCTGGGACAGGGAGTTGCTGGCCATACATGCAGCCTTCAAGGCGTGGCGGCACTTCCTCATCGGAGCCAAACACACGGTGCAGGTCCGCACGGACCATAAGAACTTGGAGTACTGGCACACGGCGAGGTTCCTGAACCAGAGACACATCCGCTGGGCAGAGTTCTTTGCGGATTTCGACTTCAGGATAGAATACATCCCAGGGGACAACAACATCATGGCGGACGCGCTGTCCAGGAAACCGCAGTATCTCGAGGAAGAGGCACCGGCGGCGGCCAAGCACATTTTCGCGCCCAAGGCGTGGGCATGCGCCTCAGCCACAGTGGACCTGGACGCAGTGCGTCGAGCACTGCAGACGGACTCCTTCGCTCGAGCCAAGATGGAGGAGGTGCGTAGCGGCACGGCGAGGGACGACGAGTTCCAAATACGCGACGGACTGCTCATCCGCAGAGGGGCTCTCTACGTACCGGGAGACGACCTCCGCGCGAGAGTACTGCAACAGCTACACGACGCGCCCAGCGCTGGGCACTTCGGCAAGGAGAAGACGGTGGAATTAGTAGCCAGAGACTTTTGGTGGCCCAAGATGCGGGGGGAAATCGCGGACTACGTCAATAGGTGCGACACCTGCCAAAGGGCCAAGCCAGTACACAGGCCGCCGGCGGGCCTTTTGGAACCGCTACAGACACCGTTCGAACCGTGGGAGAGGGTGGCTCTGGACTTTATCACGGATCTGCCCAGCTCGAGATGCAAGACAGCAGTACTCGTGGTAGTAGACTTGTTCACCAAGATGGCCCACTTCATTCCTTGCGCGAAGGTGGCCACGGCGGAGCAGACCGCTAAGATGTTTATAGACCACGTTTTCAAGGTGCACGGCCTGCCACGGTCTATCTTGTCCGACCGGGGGCGCCAGTTCATCTCCAACTTCTGGCAGAAGCTGATGGGCATCCTGAACGTCAAGGTCAGCCTGGCGTCGGCGAGACACCCGCAGACCAACGGACAGGCGGAGAGGGTCAACGCCATCATGCAGCAGTACCTGAGATGCTACGCGAACCAGGAGCCCTCGACCTGGGTGGACTACCTACCGCTGGCCGAGTTTGCCTACAACAACACGAAGCACGTGTCCACGGGGTGACACCGTTTTTCGCCAACAATGGGCGGCATCCCAGAACCTTCCCGGGGTTGGAGAAAGTGAGGGAGGGGGAGCCGCAGGGAGCAGAGGCCGTGGCAGCGGAGTTGCAGGAGGTCCACGAGCAGCTCAGGAGGCAGTTAGAGCTAGCAAAACAGGCTTACAAAGTGCAGGCAGACAGACACAGGAGAGTTGGGGAGGACATCCGGGTGGGAGACTGGGTCTGGTTAGCAGCCCAGGCAGTCCCGGCCAGATCATTGGCCAAGAAGAAGCTCGGACACAAGCAGCTAGGGCCGTACCAAGTCGAGGCGCAGATCAACCCAGTGGCCTTCCGGTTGACACTCCCGGAGGGGTCCAGGATGCACCCGGTCTTTCATAGATCAGTGCTCACGCCCTACAAGGCCCCTCACAGGTTTCAGGCGCCAGGGACAGCACCAGAACCACTCAGGGAAGCGCCCACGACAGGGGGGTCACCCAGAGGGGAGCCACTCAATGAAGCCACAGAGATTTTAGACTCAAGGTGGGGGGAGGAAGGGATTGAATATCTCCTCGCCACAGAGGACACCCCGGCCAGCGCCAACAGGTGGGTGCCGGATTATGCAGTGGAGGAACAGTGGCTCAAAGACGAATTCCATACACTTTTCCCGGACAAGCCCATGCCAGCGGACTTTTTCGACGACTGTCTGTTCACACCCACACTCTCGGCCAGCACTTTCCGGGGTTTCTCTTCAGCTGAGGAGTCGGCCCCGGGAGACAGTTCCCCAGAGGGATCGCTCTCAGGGTCTGGCACGGGGGAATCTTATTGGTGGGAGGACCAGCCCGAGGTGGGCTGGCGCAGAGACCTGCTGAAGGGACCTTGGGACGAGGGGTCACCCCTGGCGACAGGGGGAGAGGGGGTCTTGGGTGATTTGGGTGCGGCTCCAGGTTTCGAGCACACCGCCCAGGAGATGGAAGCAGAGGAGATCGCCGTCGATGAGCCCATGCAGGACTTCCCGGACCTATCCCGATGGCTGCAAGCCACCGGGGACGAACTGTATCCAGCGCTCACCCCCACAACACTGGAGGTCCCGGAACCCACACCTGGAGAGGGGGAGGGGGGAAGGGGGGCTTCGAAGGGGGGATGGATGTCAGGGGTTCAGGAGCAGAGACACAGGAGAAGGAGCAAATGGAGAGTGAGGAGGAGGAATACGAGGGGGGTGTAGGCAGTGACAGTGGTCAGAGAGAGTCCACGAGTCTCTCCAGCGAATCAGAAGATTCTCAGAGAGGAGCGCCGATGGCCAGGGCAAGGGGGGTGCCAAGGGGGAAACCCCAGAAGGAAGGGGCCAGCGTGGACTCCCTGAGCAGCAGTTGGAAATCAGGACCAGCGTCCCCACCAGAGCGTAGTGGGGGGGAGGAGTCCCAGGCATCAGGACCAGTCTTCCCACCACCAGAGGGAGGAGATGAGTCAGGATTGGCCACGCCTCCATCGGAGAGCGGGGAAACGGTCAAGAGGAAAGTCACCGGCTGGGCGCGCGCGCCAAGTTCAAATGTACAGGCGAGCGGCACAGCAGGTAGCCCGGATAGGGAGCCAGGTCCCAAAGCCCGCCGGAAGGAAGGGCAAGAATCAGGGGGGTCAGCGTCAGAAGAGTCCAGGAGGGAGGAAACCCCAGGGGGCAGAAGGACCCAGAGGAGGAAGGAACAGCGCAGGAGGTGGAGCCGGGCTAGGATCTTAAACTGGTGCGGAAGGGGCAGTGACTCAGAGGGGACTTCGCCTGTCTAGAGTCTAGACGTAGGGTTGCACGCTCTGGCTTTAAAATGGAGATTATACTTCAATAAAGACTTTTGTACATAATATCAGCCTGGCGTTGGTCCTCTGTGAGCTGGGACCTAGAGGGAGCCCTGACAGCGATGCAAACGGCGGCCATCACAGACACCCTCAGCTCCAAGAAGAAGAAGTTCATCTGGACGGAGCAGGCGGAGAAGTCCTTTCAGGAGCTCAAGCGACTCTTCGCATCCGAAGAACAACTGCTACATGTGAACCCCAGCAAACCCGTGAGAGTTGAAACGGACGCCTCCGACAGAGCCGTGGGGGCAGTGCTGTTGCAGCAAGATCCGCAAGGAGACTGGAGGCCGTGCGCTTTCTACTCCCGGAAACTCAGCAAGTCGGAGCAGAACTACACCATCTGGGACAGGGAACTGCTGGCCATTCATGCAGCCTTCAAGGCGTGGCGGCACTTCCTCGTCGGAGCCAAACACACAGTGCAAGTTCGCACGGACCACAAGAACCTGGAGTACTGGCGTACGACGCGGTTCCTGAACCAGAGACACATCCGATGGGCGGAGTTCTTTGCAGATTTCGACTTCAGAATAGAATACATCCCAGGAGACAGCAACATCATGGTGGATGCGCTGTCCAGGAAGGCGCATTATCTCGAGGCAGAGGCACCGGCGGCGGCCAAGCACATTTTAGCACCGAAAGCGTGGGCATGCGCCGCAGCCACGGTGGACCTGGACGCAGTACGTCGCGCGCTGGAGACAGACTCCTTCGCACGATCCAAGATGGAGGAGGTGCGAAGCGGCACAGCGAAGGACGACGAGTTTCAGATACGCGACTGTCAGGGGTTCAGGAACAGAGGCAAAGCAGAGTGAGCAAATGGAAAGTGAGGAGGAGGAGTACAAAGGGGGAGCAGGCAGTGACAGTGGGCAGAGTCAATCCACAAGCCTCTCTAGCGAATCGGAGGACTCACAGAAGGGAGCACCGATGGCCAGAGCGAGGGGGGTTCCAGGGGGGAAGCCCCAGGAGGGAGGGGCCAGCGGGGAGTCCCTGAGCAGCAGTTGGAAATCAGGACCAGCTTCTCCACCAGAGCGCAGTGGGGAGGGGGAGTCCCAGGAGTCGGGACCAGTGTTCTCATCTCCAGCGGGAGGAGAGGAGTCAGGCTTGGCAACGCCCACATCAGGGAGCGGGGAAACGGTCAGAAGGAAAGTTACCGGCTGGGCGCGCGCGCCAAGTTCAAATGTACAGGAGAGCGGCACAGCAGGGAGTCCTGACAGGGAGCCAGGTCCTAAAGCCCGCCGAAAGGAAGGGCGAGACTCAGGGGGGTCAGCGTCAGAGGAATCCAGGAAGGAGGTAAGCTCAGAGGGCAGAAGGACCCAGAGGAGGAAAGAACAGCGTAGGAGGTGGAGCAAGGCTAGAATCTTAAACTGGTGTGGGTTCAGCAGCGAGTCAGAGGGAACTTACCCGGTCTAGCGTCAAGACGTGGGTCTGCACGCCCAGAGCTTGGAAATGGAAACTAAACTTCAATAAAGACTTTTGTATATAACATCCACTGGGCGTTGGTCCTCTGTGAGCTGGGACCTAGCGGCAGGCCTGACGGTAAGTTCCCTCTCCACTTTTTTCCACCAATTTTACAACCTCGTGGCGTGTGGGAAAGCAGCGGGGGGTGAAGATTGGTGCTTCGCGAGCTCACGAAAAACAGGGAAATGACTACCGAAGAGAAGATAGCGAGTCTGCAAAACGCAGTGACGCAGCTGACCGCAGAAATTGCAGCGTCCAGAAAGAAGGAACAGGAAGCAGCTGCTGCCTACCAGGATCTGCAAACCAGGTTTGAAAAGCTCACTACACAGAGGCTACCAGCCACCAGACCAGAAGGGATTGGGCTGGGGAATAGAGGAGGGAGCCTTGTGTCCCATTTCAATGGGGACCTGCAGGAGTATCCTAACTTCAGAGCAGATGTAATATATGCCCTGCAGCTGCTAGACCAGGACTTCAAAAATGAGGAGGAGAGAGTGGGATTTATTGTTTCGTATTTGCGGGGAGAGGCGAAATCGTGGCTGCGGAATCTCTGGAGAGATAAGGATCCAGCCCTCCATGATGCAGTTGCCTTCGTTAAAGCGATGGATGCGTGTTTTTTGTCTGAGATTGATGTTGACATCGCCAGGAGACAGATTCATGGGCTAAAGCAAGGGAGAGCCACGGTCCGGCAGTATCATTCACGCTTTTTCGCATTGATTAATTCACTGGGGTGGGAGAAAGACTCAGCTGCCGTCAAAGACCTGTTCTGGGAGGGGCTGAATGGAGCTGTGAAGGACGAGATTGCAAGGGGGGAGAGACCCCAAACCACCAAAGACGTTGTGGAGAGGGCTCTTACGATTGGAGTGAGGCTGGAAGGACGCCCTTGGGAAAAAGAGGAAGGGCATTGGGGACGCACACCAACGAAAGCACCACCCCCCTTTCCCAAGGAAGCGGCGCGAGCTAGATCCCTGCCTCCAATGGGAGGGGGAGAAGAGCCGATGGAGATAGGTGGTGCTAAGGCTCAGTCCACGGCTGGAGCCCTAACGCCGAGAGCAGCCAAAATGAAGCCTCCTAGAGGGACCAGGAAGTGCTACATCTGCGACAGTGCTCAGCACATGGCAAAAGAGTGTCCCCAGCGGTTTCACAAGCACACTGCAGCAGCAGCGACAGTAACAGAAGCAGTGCAGCAAAGAGAATCGCAGCAGGAAAACTCCACTGTCTGGCTGGAAATGGAGCCTCTGGGGGCCAGCCAGACAAATCAGTGAAGCAATCCCCAGGGACATTGCAGCCCACGGACCCCCTCCCACCCAAACCAGTGGTGCAGCTCACCGCATCCCTTCAACTTCCCAATGGGTTCACTGTGGAAATTCCCATTACCATTGATTCTGGGAGCAATGCAGATTTTATAGGCATGGAGTTCGTCCAGCAACATGGCATAGCCCTTCTGCCAGCGACGGTACCTCTGAACGTCGTCACGGTGGACGGCAGGGAGCTACTTGGAGGGCAAGTGCTGCAGCAGACGCCGCCTATGGTGATGCGTATTGGTAATCACCGCGAAGTCATCAGCTTCAACGTCACCAGACTGTCGGACATGCCCATAGTGTTGGGCATGAGTTGGCTGGATAGGCACAGCCCGGCGTTAGCTTGGTACCAGCGTCAACTAACCTTCGGCTCCTCCTACTGCGCAGAACACTGCATCCTGGCTGACTTGGAAGGTGAGGGGCATGAGGATGGACCACAGCTAAACTTCGGCATGTTGCAAGCAGTACCCAACAAGTACAAAGAGTTTTTGGAGGTCTTCTGCGAGAAGGAGGCGGACAAGCTCTACGACTGCAAGATTGACCTCCTGCCGGGGGCGACGCTGCCGACGGGGAAACTGTACTCCATGTCTGAAGATGAATTGCAAGAACTCAGAGAGTTCATAGAGCACAACTTGAAGCGGGGATTCATCAGGGAGTCCAAGGCGGCAGGGGGCAGTCCCGTGTTCTTTGTAAAGAAGCGGGACACGCCCCAGAAGAGGCTGATCGTGGACTTTCGCGTCTTGAACCAGAAAACCAAGCCCTCAGCCTTCCCTATGCCCAAGATCGATGACCTGCTGGCGGCGGTGAGGAAGGGTCGCATCTTTACCAAATTGGATCTGTGCGGAGCGTACAATCTCATTCGCGTGAGGGAAGGCGACGAGTGGAAAACGACCATGTTTACGCCGCTGGGAACTTATGAATATAGAGTTATGCCTTTTGGATTGAAAAATGGTTCCCACTGTTTTCAAGCCTTCATGCATCATGTCTTGGCGGGTCTCCTCTACAAGAAGTGCGTATGCTTCCTGGACGACATTCTGATCTTCTCAGAGTCGCAAGAGGCTCACGAGAGAGATGTCAGGGAAGTTCTGCAGAGGCTGCGGGAGCACAGGCTGTACGCCAAGCTGGAGAAGTGCCAGTTCGACAAGACGGAGGTGGATTTCCTAGGCTACAAACTGTCCGACAAGGGACTGGCCATGGACGGTGCCAAGGTACGAGCAGTGCTGGACTGGAAGAGCCCACGCAATAGGAAGGAAGTCCAGAGGTTTGTCGGCTTTGCCAACTTTTATCGCAAATTCATCAAAGGTTTCGCCATGCAGACAGCGGCCATCACCGACACCCTCAGTTCCAAGAAGAAGAAGTTCATCTGGACGGAGCAGGCGGAGCAGTCCTTTCAGAAGCTCAAGCAGCTCTTCGCTTCCGAGGAAAACCTGCTACACGTAAATCCCAGCAGGCCCATGAGAGTGGAGACGGACGCCTCGGACAGGGCCGTGGGAGCCGTTCTGTTGCAGCAAGACCACCAGGGGGACTGGAAGCCGTGCGCTTTTTACTCCAGAAAACTCAGCAAAGCGGAGCAGAACTACACCATCTGGGACAGGGAGTTGCTGGCCATACATGCAGCCTTCAAGGCGTGGCGGCACTTTCTTGTCGGAGCCAAACACACGGTGCAGGTCCGCACAGACCATAAGAACTTGGAGTATTGCCGCACGGCGAGGTTCCTGAACCAGCGACACATCCGCTGGGCGGAGTTTTTTGCAGACTTCGACTTCAGAATTGAGTACATCCCAGGAGACAGCAACGTCTTGGCGGACGCGCTGTCCAGGAAACCGCAGTATCTGGAAGCAGAGGCAGCGGCCAAGCACATTTTCACACCACAGGCGTGGGCATGCGCGTCAGCCACGGTGGACCTGGACGCGGTACGCCGCGCGCTGCAAACAGACTCTTTCGCCCGGGCCAAGATGGAGGAGCTGCGCAGCGGCACGGCGAGGGACGACGAATTCCAAGTACGCGACGGCCTGCTCCTCCGCAAGGGAGTCCTCTACGTACCAGGAGACAGCCTCCGTGCGAAGGTACTGCAACAGCTGCATGACGCGCCCAGCGCGGGGCACTTCGGCAAGGAGAAGACGGTGGACTTAGTGGCCAGAGACTTTTGGTGGCCTAAGATGCGGGGGGATGTAGCGGACTACGTCAATAGGTGCGACACCTGTCAGAGGGCCAAGCCTGTACACCAGCCGCCGGCGGGCCTGTTGGAACCGCTACAGACACCGTTCGAACCGTGGGAGAGGGTGGCACTGGACTTTGTCACGGATCTGCCTAGCTCGAGGGGCAAGACAGCAGTACTCGTGGTAGTAGATCTGTTCACCAAGATGGCCCACTTCATTCCTTGCGCGAAGGTGGCCACGGCCGAGCAGACCGCTAAGATGTTTATAGACCACGTGTTCAAGGTGCACGGCCTACCACGGTCTATTTTGTCCGACAGGGACTTCCGGAGGCGGCGCAAAACAGCGATGGCGGTCCTCTTCATCCTCTGAAGAGGGGCTCCGCAGAAAAGGGTCGCTCGCTGCGGCATAGCGGCGACCCGTTAGGAAAAACCACGGGCAGAGGGAGCCCGTGGCCGTGGGACTCGGCGGGCGCCAGGAACCCCCCCAGAAGCGACGAAGGGACCCCGTAAGGGGCTCCGGAGCGCGAAAGGGGGAGCGGCGCTGTGAGTTCATCGCTCTTTCTGCGGGAGGCGAAGCCGCGCGGCTGCTGCTGATGAGCGCCGACCTTTCTTCCTATGAACATCAATTTGGCAAGTAACATACCCGTGAGTAAAGTGAACCACAATTTGGACTTAAAATTTTTTTTTCTTTTCTGGTTTGAAAACGGGAGACGAGTAAAAGGAAGTCCGTCTCCCGACACTGCTTACAAGAACAAAGCATAGACATTGAGGAGCGCTGAGGCGTTTAAGGGAACTTTATAAAGTGGAACTACTGTGCATTTACAGAATTTGCAGTCTTCTTATTTAAAAGACAAAGAGAGACTTTATCTAAGCTTACGGGACTTGTATTTGGAACTTTGTTTTAAGAACGCAAGTCGTCGGGCTGTCAGTGCGTAATTGAGCTGTCAAACTGCGGACTACTGTAACAAGACTTTAAGTTGCTACATATATTGAGACTTCAATGTTTAAAATACTGTTGCAGATACCTCTCTGGCTACCTTGTGGCTTTAGTTTAAAAAGTAGAGGACTCTGCGAACCTTTCTTTTGTCTTGGAATTACAAACTAAAAAAGAGATCACAGAAACTTTAAATGGCGGAAAAATTCTCTCCTTCCTTGAAATTTTAAGATACTCCCCCTAGAGGATTGTGGAGTTACAGAGGCCTGGGAAATATATTTTGTTTGGAATTTCTGTGGTTTAGTTGTTTGTACTCTGGACTTGCTTTCTCATGGAATAAAGGATAACTTGACCTTGAACAAGAGGCAGGTGTGGAATGAGTGGCACAGGGAAAACAAGAGCAGCAAAAGCTAGAGAAAGAGAAAAAGAAAAAGAAAGGAAGCCTGTGCAACTCGTCCAAACAACCTTAGCTCACCACCGTAGATCATCTGTTCCAACCGTCCTGATAGCACAGGAGGTGGAAGCCGAACAGTCTGCTGTAGAGGACATGGCAACAGGAGGATCTGACACAGTTTTGAAACAAATTTTAGAACAATTAGCAATTTTAAATCAAAAAGTGGACAATCAATCACTAAAAATAGACCAAGCAACATCCTCTATTAGTGCACTATCTGAAAAGGTCTCTCAGAATACTCAGGCAATTGAGAATTTACAAGGAGCAACAGCTGAAAATCATAAATTAGCTGTGGAAGCTTATCAAAAAGCGGAGCAAGCAAGTAAAAAAGTTGATGAGATTAAAGGTGAAATCAAGCCCCTGCAAAGACAGGTAGGGGAACAGCAGGCCTACCTGTCGATGGTTGAATTGAGAAACAAGGAAAATAACCTTAGGCTGAGAGCTGTCCCAGAATTGGAGGAAGGCAACTTGGAAGGATTCTTGACACTTTTATTCTCCAAATTCTGGGGAATAGAAGAAGATAAAGACTTTAAAATTGTGACTGCATTTAGACTGGGCAGATCGGTGAAGAAAGACAAGGCCAGAGACTGTTTGGTTATTTTGAGATCAAGAGAAGAAAGAGACAAGATACTAGGCCTACTGTCAGAGCCACCCTGGGTCCCAGCTCACAAGAGACCAAAGTCCAGTCCAAGCTATATACAAAAGGTTTTATTGAAGATCATTGTCGTCATTACATCCAAACTCCGTGGCTCCGCATCTGTTACCCTTAGATGTTAGAAGTCCCCTCTGAGTCCGTCCCTCCCCTGCACCAATTTAAGAGGCTTGTGCTGCTCCACCTTTTCCTCTCTTTCCTTTTCCGCAGGGTCTTCCTGCCCCCCTGTGTTCCCTCCTTCCGGGACTCCCCAGAGGCTGAGTCTTCTCCTGCCTGCTCCCCCCTCCTTCGTGCTTTGGCACCAGGCTCCTCCCCAGAGCTCTCCCCACTTCCGCGCGCCTCCACATTTGAACTTGGCGCGCGTACGTTGCTCCTGACCTTCCTTTCAACAGCCACACTGCTCCCGGTACTGCTTTCCGCCCCTTCCGGCAGGACGTCTTGCCCCGATCTCCTTTCCCCCTCTGCTCCTTGTTCTGTTCCTCCCGACACACTGGTAACTCCACCCTCTTCACTCCGTTCCGGTGGAGAAGCCGGTCCCGATCTCCAACTCCCACTGGCGGTTCCCCCTACGTTCCCCTGCTCCTGACTGCTTCCCCCTTGGGCTCCCCTTGGCTTGACCAGGGGGGCTCCCTTTTGGGAATCCTCCGATTCACTGGACGGACTCATGGACCATCTCGGGTCATTGTCGTCCTCTTCCTCGTCAGCCTGGAATCCTTCTCCCTCACTCTCGGTCTCCTCCCTCCTCTGCGCCTCTCTCCCTGAACCCCTGACATCCATCCCCCCCTCGAAGCCCCCCCTTCCCCCCTCCCCCCCATCGGGTGCGGGTTGTGGGAACTGCAGCTCCTCGGAGGTAGATGCAGGATACAGTTCGGCTACGTCCATGTCCTCTGCTGGCAGCTCGGTGTACGTGTGTTCGAATTCGGGTTCTTCACCCAAAATGTTCGCAGTTCCCTCTTCCATTGCTACTTCGTCTGGTGCTGCCGGCCAAGGCCCCTTCAGCCATTTCTTGCGCCAGGCTTCCTCTGGTTGCTCATCCCACCAATAAGAGGGCTCTGTGTCCACCCCCGAACACGATCCCCTGGGCGAGTTTGAGTCCGGCGTTCTTTCCTCGGCTGAAGAAAAGCCGTGGAAAGTGCTGCCTGAACATGTGGGGGTAAAGAGCCAGTCATCGAAGTACTCGGCTGGCATGGGTCTATGTGGGAAAAGGGCATGGAACTCGTCCTTTAAAAGAGGTTCGTCTAAAGCGTAGTCCGGCACCCACCCACTGGCACTGACTGGTGCACCCTCTCTGACTAGAAAGTATTCTATTCCCTCTTCCCCCCATCTCGAGTCCAGGATCTCTGTGACCTCGTTGAGTGGTTCGACCCTAGGCGATCCCTCCCTCCTAGGTGACTCTGTGCGTGGCTGCGGTACTGTTTCAGACTCCTGAAACCTGTGCGGGGCCTTGTAGGGAGTGAGCACCGACCTATGAAAAACCGGGTGGACTCTGGAACCTTCGGGGAGGGCCAGTCGAAAAGCCACGGGGTTGATCTTAGCCTCCACCTGGTATGGTCCTAGCTGCCTGTGCCCTAGCTTCTTCTTGGCCAACGACTTGGCTGGCATCGCCTGGGCCGCTAACCACACCCAGTCCCCCACCTGGATGTCCTCTCCCACTCTTCTGCCTTTGTCTGCCTGCACCTTATATGCTTGTTTGGCTAGCTCCAAATGTCTCCGCAGCTCCTCGTGCACCTCTTGTAGTTCTGCAGCAAACTGGTCGGCCTCTTGCGGCTCTCCCTCTCTTGGTGCTACGAACCCCGGGAAGGTCCTGGGATGACGTCCATTGTTCGCGAAGAACGGCGTCACCCCCGTCGACGCGTGCTTCGTGTTGTTGTAGGCAAACTCCGCCATCGGTAGGTAGTCCACCCAAGCTGCGGGTCGCTGATTTGCGTAACATCTCAGGTACTGCTGCATGATCGCGTTGACCCTCTCGGCTTGGCCGTTGGTTTGTGGATGTCTTGCCGACGCTAGGTTGATCTTGACGTGCAGGATACCTAGGAGCTTCTGCCAAAAATTGGAAATAAACTGGCGCCCCCTGTCGGACAGGATGGCCCGCGGCAGCCCATGCGCCCGGAACACGTGGTCGATGAAGAGCTTGGCGGTCTGTTCCGCCGTCGCCACCTTCGCGCAGGGAATGAAGTGCGCCATCTTGGTGAACAAGTCCACCACCACCAGTACCGCCGTCTTGCCTCTGGAACTGGGCAGGTCAGTGACGAAGTCCAGCGCCACCCTCTCCCACGGTTGCTGTGGTGTTTCCAGTGGTTCCAGTAAGCCCGCCGGCTTCTGGTGTACTGGCTTGGACCTCTGACAAGTGTCACATCTGGCGACGTACTCCGCTACTTCTCCTCGCATCTGGGGCCACCAAAAGTCCCTGGCCACCAGTTCCATTGTCTTCTCCCTGCCGAAATGGCCCGCACTGGGAGCGTCGTGCAACTGCTGCAGAACCTTTGCTCGGAGCTCGTCGCTCGGCACGTAGAGGGCACCCTTGTGAGTTAACAGTCCGTCGCGTAACTGGAACTCATCGTCTCTCAGCGAACCCCTACGCAGCTCCTCTATTTTGGATTGTGCAAACTGATCTACCTGCAACGCGCGTCGTACCGCGTCCAGGTCGACAGCGATGGCAGCGCACGCCCACGCCTGCGGTGCAAAAATGTGCCTGGCTGCTATTGGCGCCGCTTCCTCAAGATATTGCGGTTTCCTGGAGAGCGCATCGGCTATAACGTTGGAGTCCCCTGGGACGTACTCTATCCTGAAGTCGAAATCCGCGAAGAACTCTGCCCAGCGCATGTGTCTTTGGCTCTGGAGTTTCGCCGTGCGCCAATACTCTAAGTTCTTGTGATCCGTGCGGACCTGCACTGTGTGCTTGGCTCCAATGAGGAAATGTCGCCACGCTTTGAACGCTGCGTGAATGGCTAACAGCTCCCTGTCCCATATGGTGTAGTTTTGCTCCGCTTTGCTGAGCTTTCTGGAGTAAAAGGCACCGGGTCTCCAGTTTCCATGTGGATCTTCTTGCAGGAGTACGGCTCCAACCGCTCTGTCTGACGCGTCGGTCTCTAGTCGTATGGGCTTGCCTGGATTCACGTGCAGCAGCTGCTCCTCGGAGGCGAAAAGGCTTTTAAGCTTCTGAAAAGAGCGCTCCGCCTGTTCCGTCCACACGAACCTCTTTTTCTTGGAACTGAGAGTGTCCGTGATCGCTGCCGTCTCCTTTGCAAAACCTCTGATGAATTTGCGGTAGAAGTTGGCGAAGCCGATGAATCTTTGGACTTCCTTCCGATTGCGAGGGCTCTTCCAGTCCAACACCGCGCGGACCTTGGCGCTGTCCATGGCCAGCCCCTTGTCGGACAGCTTGTAGCCTAGGAAATCCACGTCCGTCACATCAAACTGGCACTTCTCTAACTTGGCGTAGAGCTTGTTCTCCCGTAGTCTCTGCAGGACTTCCTTTACGTCCTTCTCATGGGCCTCCTCCGTTTCCGAAAAGATCAGGATGTCGTCGAGGAAACACACGCATTTCTTGTAGAGAAGTCCCGCTAGCACGTGATGCATAAATGCTTGGAAGACGTGAGATCCATTTTGGAGACCAAATGGCATAACTCTGTATTCGTACGTGCCCAGAGGCGTGAACATGGCCGTCTTCCACTCATCGCCCTCCCGGATGCGTATGAGGTTATACGCTCCACGCAGATCCAATTTGGTGAAGATCTTCCCCTTCCTTACGGTTGCCAGGAGATCATCTATCTTGGGCATGGGGAAGGCCTTGGGTTTGGTCTTACTGTTTATGAATCGATAGTCCACAATGAGTCTTTTTTGGGGCGTGTCCTTTTTCTTTACAAAGAAAACAGGACTGCCCCCCACCGCTTTCGATTCTCGGATGAATCCGCGCTTCAAATTGTGCTCTATGAACTCCCTGAGTTCTTGCATCTCGTCCTCAGACATGGAATACAGCTTTGCAGTCGGCAACTGCGCCCCTGGCACCAGGTCGATGGCACAATCATAAGGCCTGTGGGGCGGCAACTGGTCAGCTTCCTTCTCGCAGAAAACCTCCAGGAACCCCTCGTACTTGCGGGGTACTGCCTGCACCATGCCAAGTTGCAACTGCTGCTCAGCTCCCTCCTCCTGGCTGGACTGGATGCAATGTTGAGCACAGTACGATGAGCAAAAGGTGATCTGCCGTTGGTACCACGCTACAGCAGGACTGTGTCTCTCCAGCCAACTCATGCCTAATACTATAGGCGTGTCTGAAAGGCGGGTGACATTGAAGCTGATGACTTCTCGATGATTTCCAATCCTCATCACCATGGGAGGCGTCTGTTGCACAACTTGTCCTCCTAGCAATTTCCTGCCATCCACCGTGACTACGTTCAGAGGTGTTGTCGCTGGCAGAAGCGCTATGCGATGCTGCTTGACAAAGTGCATCCCCACAAAATCTGCGTTGCTCCCAGAATCAATCGTGATGGGGACTTCCAGGGTGGTTCCATTCGGCAACTGAAGTGTTGCAGTGAGCTGCACCGCTGGCTTGGGTGGTAAAGGGTCTGTGCGTTGCAAAAGTGCTGGGGACTGCTCTACAGATTCGCCTGGCTGAGCCCCAGCAGCTCTGCTTCCAGCCAGGCACTGTCGTTTCCCTGAGGTTGCTCTGCTTGCATCATTTCTGCTGCAACAGTTGCTAAAGCTGCAGTGTGTTTCTGCAGCCTCTGGGGACACTCTTTCGCCATGTGCTGTGCACTGTCGCAAATGTAACACTTCCTGGTCCCTCTAGGAGGCTTTGCCTTCACTGCACCGGAAGCTGGGGCTCTGGCTGTTGCTTGAGCCTTAGCACCACCAAGTTCCATGGGCTCCTCCCCCTGCCTTCCCAGTGGCGAAGGATGTGACTGACTGAACTCCCTGGGGATGAAAGAAGACGTCCTCGCTGGTGGACGCACCTGACGTTCTTCCTCAGTGTGCCAAGGACGTCCCTCGTGCCGTATCCCAATCGCCAAAGCCCTCTGCACAAGCTCCTCCAGGGTCTGGGGTCTGTCTCCCCTGGCAAGTTCATCCTTAATGGGACCGCTGAGCCCCTCCCAGAACAAATCCCTCACAGGTGCACAATCCTTCTCCCAGCTTAGCGCAGTCAGTAAAGCAAAAAATCTAGAATGGTACTGACGCACAGTGGCTTTGCCTTGCCGCAATCCAAAAATTTCCCTGCGTGCAAGATCCACATCTACAGTTGACTGGAAGCAGGCATCCATCGCTTTAATGAATTCATCTGCATCGCGGCGGGCAGGGCCATCTTCACGCCACAAATTGCGCAACCAGTCTCTGGCCGGCCCATGCAAGTGAGAAACAATAAACCCCACTTTCTCCTCCTCATCTTTAAAGTCATGACGAAGCAAGTGCAATGCATACAAAACGTCTGCTCTGAAACTGGGGTAGTGCTTCAGGTTCCCATCGAAGTGGGTGACTAGGCTGCCCCCCCTCCGTCCAAGTCCAATCCCCTCTGATCTGGACCCTGGGAACCCTTCCCTGCTTGCACGTTCCCACCTTGTTTGCAGGTCCTGGCAGCGCTTCTCCATTTCGTCATGCTTCTTCTGAGACGCAAGGACTGCAGCAGTGAGTTCGGAAACTGTAGTTCGCAGCGCTGTCAACTGCTCCTCCGCACTCATGGCTGTCACCGTTCGTGAGCTTTGCAAAAAAAAAAATTTTGCGTTCTTTGGAGGGGACTTTCTGTCAGAGCCACCCTGGGTCCCAGCTCACAAGAGACCAAAGTCCAGTCCAAGCTATATACAAAAGGTTTTATTGAAGATCATTGTCGTCATTACATCCAAACTCCGTGGCTCCGCATCTGTTACCCTTAGATGTTAGAAGTCCCCTCTGAGTCCGTCCCTCCCCTGCACCAATTTAAGAGGCTTGTGCTGCTCCACCTTTTCCTCTCTTTCCTTTTCCGCAGGGTCTTCCTGCCCCCCTGTGTTCCCTCCTTCCGGGACTCCCCAGAGGCTGAGTCTTCTCCTGCCTGCTCCCCCCTCCTTCGTGCTTTGGCACCAGGCTCCTCCCCAGAGCTCTCCCCACTTCCGCGCGCCTCCACATTTGAACTTGGCGCGCGTACGTTGCTCCTGACCTTCCTTTCAACAGCCACACTGCTCCCGGTACTGCTTTCCGCCCCTTCCGGCAGGACGTCTTGCCCCGATCTCCTTTCCCCCTCTGCTCCTTGTTCTGTTCCTCCCGACACACTGGTAACTCCACCCTCTTCACTCCGTACCGGTGGAGAAGCCGGTCCCGATCTCCAACTCCCACTGGCGGTTCCCCCTACGTTCCCCTGCTCCTGACTGCTTCCCCCTTGGGCTCCCCTTGGCTTGACCAGGGGGGCTCCCTTTTGGGAATCCTCCGATTCACTGGACGGACTCATGGACCATCTCGGGTCATTGTCGTCCTCTTCCTCGTCAGCCTGGAATCCTTCTCCCTCACTCTCGGTCTCCTCCCTCCTCTGCGCCTCTCTCCCTGAACCCCTGACACCTACATTTCAAAAAATCTTTAGAGATAGAAGGCAAAAAGGCTGAAATTTATAGAGATATACCCAAATTGTTATCGGATCTTAGAGCCTCATACATAGAACTAGCAAAGTTGCTGAGAAACAACACAATCCCTTACAGGTGGGAGTTCCCGCAAGGACTATCATTCAGTTATAAAGGAAGGAAAGTAAGAATTAGAACACCAGAGGACCAGCAGAAGTTTCTTCACGACCATGGGGAAGACCTCCAGAAAGGAGCAGTTGCGTCTTGGCCACCTCCATTACCAGAAACTAAACAGCCTGGAGCTGGACCATCTTTACCACCGCCGGGAACGGGGGAATCCTAAACACCCCATTGTAAGGCCTACAAATTGATTCAGGATGTCTCTGCAACTTCTTAGTTGGAATATAAATGGTGGAAATTCCCCAGAAAAAAGAAGGAAGGTATTTCATATTTTGAAGAAAGAACAATTGGACATTATTTGCCTGCAAGAAACACATGTGACAAGGCTCCATCGGAAAGTGCTAATTAATAAAAGGCTAGGCCAAGAATTTATTTCTTCGGACAGAGTTAAGAAAAGAGGAGTGGTGATATATGCAAAGGAGAACCTGTCACCGAAATTTCTATTTAAAGATGAACAAGGCAGAATTTTGGCTATCGAAATCCACACACACGGAGAAAAATTTCTGATATTAGGAATCTATGCACCAAATGATGGAAAATCGGAATTTTTTAAGAAGCTGCATGAGACTTTACTGGACTATTTAGACTATAACAACATTATTATGCTGGGAGACATGAACGGGGTCGTTTCTGTAAACATGGATAAGTCGCAAAGTGCAAATATAACAAAAGACGGCAGACTACCTAAAACTTTTTTTGAAATGACGGACAATATGGATCTGATCGATATATGGAGAGTCAAGAACCCCTTAGGAAAAGAAGGAACTTTCTTTTCTGAAGCTCATCTGTCATGGACACGAATCGACCAAATATGGACAACTAAAGGACTGGCACCTAAAACTAGAAAAGTGGAAATTTGCCCAAAAACTTGCTCCGACCACAATGCTTTGAAAATGGAATTGAGACTAAACATAACCGGATCCTTCCGATGGAAAATGAATGACACCTTATTTAGAGATCAGGAGATTGTGAAGAAGGCCCAAAAAACTTTAAAAGATTATTTTGAGATAAATCTAAACACTACGGTGGAAAAAAGAACAATCTGGGATGCAAGTAAAGCGGTTATGAGAGGGTTTCTAATACAACAAAACACTGTAAAGAAAAGACTCTGGAATGAAAAGAAGCAGAAGATACTGGAGAGAATAAGTGAAGGAGAAAGAAAATTAAGATCTAGGCCCAAGTCTAAGGAAGTGCTGAGAGAAGTGAAATTTTTCCAAGCCCAATACATGAAACTGATAAATCAAGAAGTGGAGTGGAAAATTAAACAAATGAGACAAAGATCTTTCGAATCAGCTAACAAGTGTGGGAAACTGCTAGCATGGCAGTTGAAAAAAAGACAAAAACTAAATACAGTTACAAATCTAGAGATTGAAGGGAGAATGGTTCAGAAACCTGAAGAAATCAGAAAATGTTTCCAGAGATATTTCAAAGATCTTTATGCACAAGGGCCGCAGAAAGAATCCGAGATGGATCAATTTATTAAAACTAACGGATTACAAAAAATTTCCCAGGAAATGAGAACAACCCTGAATGTTAAAATTTCACAGCAGGAAATTGAGAGTGCCATACAGAACCTCCAACTAGGCAAATCTCCAGGCCCTGATGGACTTACCTCCAAATATTATAAGGTTTTGAAGGACTATTTGATACAACCCTTGATGGAGGTATGCAACCAGATCATGGAGGGTAAGAAGGCACCAGAAACGTGGAAAGAAGCTTTCATCACATTGATTCCCAAAACAGAAACTGAAAAGACTCAACTTAAGAACTACCGTCCCATCTCACTCCTAAATGTGGATTACAAAATTTTTGCAGATATTTTGGCTAGTAGATTAAAAAAAGTATTGAATGAAGTGATCCATAAAGATCAAGCAGGCTTTCCCCCGGGTAGGCATTTGTTTGATAACACAAGAAACATTATCGACATTTTGGAACTCTTACAAACAAATATTAACACTAGAGCGGTGTTAATTTTTATTGACGCGGAGAAAGCCTTTGACAACATTTCTTGGATGTTCATGAAGAAAAATTTGGAAGGGATGGGAGTGGGACGGGGGTTTGAAAATGGTATAGAAGCAATATATTCAGAACAAAAAGCTAAATTGATAGTAAACAATGTGGTGACGGAGGAATTTAATATTGAAAAAGGGACACGACAGGGGTGCCCCCTATCCCCATTATTGTTTATTTCGGTCCTGGAGGTGCTTTTGAACATGATTAGAAAGGACCGGTCAGTTTGGGGTATTGAGGTCGGAGTGAAACAATATAAATTGAAAGCATTTGCAGATGACTTGGTATTAACATTACAGGAGCCAGTCCCTAGCACAAAAAGAGTTTTAGATTTAATCTCTGATTATGGTCGGGTGGCGGGATTTAAGTTGAATAAGCAAAAAACTAAGGTTCTAGTAAAGAATTTAACATCTACAGAAGCAGATGAGTTTTTGAAAGAGACAGGATTAAATGTGGTTAAAAAGGTGAAATACCTAGGGGTGTATCTGACTTCTAAAAACTTGAATTTGTTTAAGGACAACTATGAGAAATGTTGGTCAGAAATTAAAAGGGATTTGGAAACTTGGACAAGACTAAAACTTTCCTTGTTAGGCCGAATAGCAGCTATAAAGATGAATGTTTTGCCGAAAATGTTATTTTTGTTTCAGACCCTGCAGATCGTGGACAAAGTGGAATGTTTTGGAAAGTGGCAGAAGGATATTTCTAAGTTTGTTTGGCAGGGCAAAAAGCCCCGAATTAAGTTTAAAATACTAACAGATGCGAAAGAAAGGGGGGGATTTGCCCTGCCAGACTTGAGGTTATATTATGAATCTACAGCCTTCTGCTGGATGAAAGATTGGTTCTTGTTAGAGAACACTGATGTCCTAGATCTGGAAGGGTTTGATAACGCTTTTGGGTGGCATGCGTATTTGTGGTATGACAAGGTTAAAGTTCACAAAATGTTCAAAAACCATATTGTTAGAAGAGCAATTTTTATGGTCTGGACAAAATACAAAGACTTATTGGAGAGCAAAACACCAAGGTGGCTTTCACCGGCGGAGGCCAAGGCACGTAAGAGACTTAACATGGAGGCCTACTGGCCAAAATATTGGGAACTAATTGAAAAAGTTGGTGACAATTGGAAGTTGCAGAGTTTTGAAAGTGTAAAAAACAAGGTGCGAGACTGGTTGCATTATGCTCAAATTCGGGAAATTTTTAAAACAGACAAAAAGGTTGGGTTCCAGGTGGAAAAATCGAAATTAGAGACAGAATTGTTAGAACCTAAAGACAAATTACTCTCAAGAATGTATAACTTGCTGCTTAAATGGAATACACAGGATGAGATAGTCAAATCCGCCATGATAAAGTGGGCACAGGATATTGGACATAACATTATGTTTGATGACTGGGAAAGGTTATGGAACACCGGAATGAAATTCACGGCATGTAGTGCCTTGAAAGAAAATATTATGAAAATGATATACCGGTGGTACATGACCCCAGTCAAGCTTGCTAAGATATACCACCTGTCTGATAATAAGTGTTGGAAGTGTAAAGAGGCGGAAGGGACATTCTTTCACCTCTGGTGGACATGTCTGAAAGTGAAGGCCTTTTGGGAAATGATCTATAATGAGTTAAAAAAGGTACTTAGATATACCTTACCCAAGAAACCGGAGGCCTTCCTTCTGGGCATTGTAGACCAGAATGTGTTAAAGAAGGATAGAACTTTTTTTATGTATGCTACAACAGCAGCAAGAATTCTCATCGCAAAGTGTTGGAAGACACAAGATTTACCCACACTGGAGGAATGGCAGACGCAGTTGATGGACTATATGGAACTGGCTGAAATGACTGGCAGAATCCGAGACTTGGGAGAAGAAACAATGGAAGAGGACTGGAAAAAATTCAAGGACTATTTGCAAAAACATTACAAGTTGTATGAATGTTAAGAAAATGCACTTTTTAGGAAATACTAGCCCCAGCAATTGCAATTAGGTGAAATGAAAACTAAGGTACAAGAAGTTAGAGGTGGAATTAAGAAAAATTTTTATTGCATTATGTTTTAATTAAAATACATAAGATTAGGGTTATAATAATTTCGATCTTGGTAACATGATGAATTGAAAGATACAATAAGTAATGAAATAAGATAATAAATAGTTGAAGATTTTGTATTATGAACATTGGGTTATAAATATGTTGAAATGGGTAACATGACAAAATGAAAGATACAATAAGTGATTGTCAGGGGTTCAGGGAGAGAGGCGCAGAGGAGGGAGGAGACCGAGAGTGAGGGAGAAGGATTCCAGGCTGACGAGGAAGAGGACGACAATGACCCGAGATGGTCCATGAGTCCGTCCAGTGAATCGGAGGATTCCCAAAAGGGAGCCCCCCTGGTCAAGCCAAGGGGAGCCCAAGGGGGAAGCAGTCAGGAGCAGGGGAACGTAGGGGGAACCGCCAGTGGGAGTTGGAGATCGGGACCGGCTTCTCCACCGGAACGGAGTGAAGAGGGTGGAGTTACCAGTGTGTTGGGAGGAACAGAACAAGGAGCAGAGGGGGAAAGGAGATCGGGGCAAGACGTCCTGCCGGAAGGGGCGGAAAGCAGTACCGGGAGCAGTGTGGCTGTTGAAAGGAAGGTCAGGAGCAACGTACGCGCGCCAAGTTCAAATGTGGAGGCGCGCGGAAGTGGGGAGAGCTCTGGGGAGGAGCCTGGTGCCAAAGCACGAAGGAGGGGGGAGCAGGCAGGAGAAGACTCAGCCTCTGGGGAGTCCCGGAAGGAAGGAACACAGGGGGGCAGGAAGAACCTGCGGAAAAGGAAAGAGAGGAAAAGGTGGAGCAGCACAAGCCTCTTAAATTGGTGCAGGGGAGGGACGGACTCAGAGGGGACTTCTAACATCTAAGGGTAACAGATGCGGAGCCACGGAGTTTGGATGTAATGACGACAATGATCTTCAATAAAACCTTTTGTATATAGCTTGGACTGGACTTTGGTCTCTTGTGAGCTGGGACCCAGGGTGGCTCTGACAGAAAGTCCCCTCCAAAGAACGCAAATTTTTTTTTTTTTTTGCAAAGCTCACGAACGGTGACAGCCATGAGTGCGGAGGAGCAGTTGACAGCGCTGCGAACTACAGTTTCCGAACTCACTGCTGCAGTCCTTGCGTCTCAGAAGAAGCATGACGAAATGGAGAAGCGCTGCCAGGACCTGCAAACAAGGTGGGAACGTGCAAGCAGGGAAGGGTTCCCAGGGTCCAGATCAGAGGGGATTGGACTTGGACGGAGGGGGGGCAGCCTAGTCACCCACTTCGATGGGAACCTGAAGCACTACCCCAGTTTCAGAGCAGACGTTTTGTATGCATTGCACTTGCTTCGTCATGACTTTAAAGATGAGGAGGAGAAAGTGGGGTTTATTGTTTCTCACTTGCATGGGCCGGCCAGAGACTGGTTGCGCAATTTGTGGCGTGAAGATGGCCCTGCCCGCCGCGATGCAGATGAATTCATTAAAGCGATGGATGCCTGCTTCCAGTCAACTGTAGATGTGGATCTTGCACGCAGGGAAATTTTTGGATTGCGGCAAGGCAAAGCCACTGTGCGTCAGTACCATTCTAGATTTTTTGCTTTACTGACTGCGCTAAGCTGGGAGAAGGATTGTGCACCTGTGAGGGATTTGTTCTGGGAGGGGCTCAGCGGTCCCATTAAGGATGAACTTGCCAGGGGAGACAGACCCCAGACCCTGGAGGAGCTTGTGCAGAGGGCTTTGGCGATTGGGATACGGCACGAGGGACGTCCTTGGCACACTGAGGAAGAACGTCAGGTGCGTCCACCAGCGAGGACGTCTTCTTTCATCCCCAGGGAGTTCAGTCAGTCACATCCTTCGCCACTGGGAAGGCAGGGGGAGGAGCCCATGGAACTTGGTGGTGCTAAGGCTCAAGCAACAGCCAGAGCCCCAGCTTCCGGTGCAGTGAAGGCAAAGCCTCCTAGAGGGACCAGGAAGTGTTACATTTGCGACAGTGCACAGCACATGGCGAAAGAGTGTCCCCAGAGGCTGCAGAAACACACTGCAGCTTTAGCAACTGTTGCAGCAGAAATGATGCAAGCAGAGCAACCTCAGGGAAACGACAGTGCCTGGCTGGAAGCAGAGCTGCTGGGGCTCAGCCAGGCGAATCTGTAGAGCAGTCCCCAGCGCTTTTGCAACGCACAGACCCTTTACCACCCAAGCCAGCGGTGCAGCTCACTGCAACACTTCAGTTGCCGAATGGAACCACCCTGGAAGTCCCCATCACGATTGATTCTGGGAGCAACGCAGATTTTGTGGGGATGCACTTTGTCAAGCAGCATCGCATAGCGCTTCTGCCAGCGACAACACCTCTGAACGTAGTCACGGTGGATGGCAGGAAATTGCTAGGAGGACAAGTTGTGCAACAGACGCCTCCCATGGTGATGAGGATTGGAAATCATCGAGAAGTCATCAGCTTCAATGTCACCCGCCTTTCAGACACGCCTATAGTATTAGGCATGAGTTGGCTGGAGAGACACAGTCCTGCTGTAGCGTGGTACCAACGGCAGATCACCTTTTGCTCATCGTACTGTGCTCAACATTGCATCCAGTCCAGCCAGGAGGAGGGAGCTGAGCAGCAGTTGCAACTTGGCATGGTGCAGGCAGTACCCCGCAAGTACGAGGGGTTCCTGGAGGTTTTCTGCGAGAAGGAAGCTGACCAGTTGCCGCCCCACAGGCCTTATGATTGTGCCATCGACCTGGTGCCAGGGGCGCAGTTGCCGACTGCAAAGCTGTATTCCATGTCTGAGGACGAGATGCAAGAACTCAGGGAGTTCATAGAGCACAATTTGAAGCGCGGATTCATCCGAGAATCGAAAGCGGTGGGGGGCAGTCCTGTTTTCTTTGTAAAGAAAAAGGACACGCCCCAAAAAAGACTCATTGTGGACTATCGATTCATAAACAGTAAGACCAAACCCAAGGCCTTCCCCATGCCCAAGATAGATGATCTCCTGGCAACCGTAAGGAAGGGGAAGATCTTCACCAAATTGGATCTGCGTGGAGCGTATAACCTCATACGCATCCGGGAGGGCGATGAGTGGAAGACGGCCATGTTCACGCCTCTGGGCACGTACGAATACAGAGTTATGCCATTTGGTCTCCAAAATGGATCTCACGTCTTCCAAGCATTTATGCATCACGTGCTAGCGGGACTTCTCTACAAGAAATGCGTGTGTTTCCTCGACGACATCCTGATCTTTTCGGAAACGGAGGAGGCCCATGAGAAGGACGTAAAGGAAGTCCTGCAGAGACTACGGGAGAACAAGCTCTACGCCAAGTTAGAGAAGTGCCAGTTTGATGTGACGGACGTGGATTTCCTAGGCTACAAGCTGTCCGACAAGGGGCTGGCCATGGACAGCGCCAAGGTCCGCGCGGTGTTGGACTGGAAGAGCCCTCGCAATCGGAAGGAAGTCCAAAGATTCATCGGCTTCGCCAACTTCTACCGCAAATTCATCAGAGGTTTTGCAAAGGAGACGGCAGCGATCACGGACACTCTCAGTTCCAAGAAAAAGAGGTTCGTGTGGACGGAACAGGCGGAGCGCTCTTTTCAGAAGCTTAAAAGCCTTTTCGCCTCCGAGGAGCAGCTGCTGCACGTGAATCCAGGCAAGCCCATACGACTAGAGACCGACGCGTCAGACAGAGCGGTTGGAGCCGTACTCCTGCAAGAAGATCCACATGGAAACTGGAGACCCGGTGCCTTTTACTCCAGAAAGCTCAGCAAAGCGGAGCAAAACTACACCATATGGGACAGGGAGCTGTTAGCCATTCACGCAGCGTTCAAAGCGTGGCGACATTTCCTCATTGGAGCCAAGCACACAGTGCAGGTCCGCACGGATCACAAGAACTTAGAGTATTGGCGCACGGCGAAACTCCAGAGCCAAAGACACATGCGCTGGGCAGAGTTCTTCGCGGATTTCGACTTCAGGATAGAGTACGTCCCAGGGGACTCCAACGTTATAGCCGATGCGCTCTCCAGGAAACCGCAATATCTTGAGGAAGCGGCGCCAATAGCAGCCAGGCACATTTTTGCACCGCAGGCGTGGGCGTGCGCTGCCATCGCTGTCGACCTGGATGCGGTACGACGCGCGTTGCAGGTAGATCAGTTTGCACAATCCAAAATAGAGGAGCTGCGTAGGGGTTCGCTGAGAGACGATGAGTTCCAGTTACGCGACGGACTGTTAACTCACAAGGGTGCCCTCTACGTGCCGAGCGACGAGCTCCGAGCAAAGGTTCTGCAGCAGTTGCACGACGCTCCCAGTGCGGGCCATTTCGGCAGGGAGAAGACAATGGAACTGGTGGCCAGGGACTTTTGGTGGCCCCAGATGCGAGGAGAAGTAGCGGAGTACGTCGCCAGATGTGACACTTGTCAGAGGTCCAAGCCAGTACACCAGAAGCCGGCGGGCTTACTGGAACCACTGGAAACACCACAGCAACCGTGGGAGAGGGTGGCGCTGGACTTCGTCACTGACCTGCCCAGTTCCAGAGGCAAGACGGCGGTACTGGTGGTGGTGGACTTGTTCACCAAGATGGCGCACTTCATTCCCTGCGCGAAGGTGGCGACGGCGGAACAGACCGCCAAGCTCTTCATCGACCACGTGTTCCGGGCGCATGGGCTGCCGCGGGCCATCCTGTCCGACAGGGGGCGCCAGTTTATTTCCAATTTTTGGCAGAAGCTCCTAGGTATCCTGCACGTCAAGATCAACCTAGCGTCGGCAAGACATCCACAAACCAACGGCCAAGCCGAGAGGGTCAACGCGATCATGCAGCAGTACCTGAGATGTTACGCAAATCAGCGACCCGCAGCTTGGGTGGACTACCTACCGATGGCGGAGTTTGCCTACAACAACACGAAGCATGCGTCGACGGGGGTGACGCCGTTCTTCGCGAACAATGGACGTCATCCCAGGACCTTCCCGGGGTTCGTAGCACCAAGAGAGGGGGAGCCGCAAGAGGCCGACCAGTTCGCTGCAGAACTACAAGAGGTGCACGAGGAGCTGCGGAGACATTTGGAGCTAGCCAAACAAGCATATAAGGTGCAGGCAGACAAAGGCAGAAGAGTGGGAGAGGACATCCAGGTGGGGGACTGGGTGTGGTTAGCGGCCCAGGCGATGCCAGCCAAGTCGTTGGCCAAGAAGAAGCTAGGGCACAGGCAGCTAGGACCATACCAGGTGGAGGCTAAGATCAACCCCGTGGCTTTTCGACTGGCCCTCCCCGAAGGTTCCAGAGTCCACCCGGTTTTTCATAGGTCGGTGCTCACTCCCTACAAGGCCCCGCACAGGTTTCAGGAGTCTGAAACAGTACCGCAGCCACGCACAGAGTCACCTAGGAGGGAGGGATCGCCTAGGGTCGAACCACTCAACGAGGTCACAGAGATCCTGGACTCGAGATGGGGGGAAGAGGGAATAGAATACTTTCTAGTCAGAGAGGGTGCACCAGTCAGTGCCAGTGGGTGGGTGCCGGACTACGCTTTAGACGAACCTCTTTTAAAGGACGAGTTCCATGCCCTTTTCCCACATAGACCCATGCCAGCCGAGTACTTCGATGACTGGCTCTTTACCCCCACATGTTCAGGCAGCACTTTCCACGGCTTTTCTTCAGCCGAGGAAAGAACGCCGGACTCAAACTCGCCCAGGGGATCGTGTTCGGGGGTGGACACAGAGCCCTCTTATTGGTGGGATGAGCAACCAGAGGAAGCCTGGCGCAAGAAATGGCTGAAGGGGCCTTGGCCGGCAGCACCAGACGAAGTAGCAATGGAAGAGGGAACTGCGAACATTTTGGGTGAAGAACCCGAATTCGAACACACGTACACCGAGCTGCCAGCAGAGGACATGGACGTAGCCGAACTGTATCCTGCATCTACCTCCGAGGAGCTGCAGTTCCCACAACCCGCACCCGATGGGGGGGAGGGGGGAAGGGGGGCTTCGAGGGGGGGATGGATGTCAGGGGTTCAGGGAGAGAGGCGCAGAGGAGGGAGGAGACCGAGAGTGAGGGAGAAGGATTCCAGGCTGACGAGGAAGAGGACGACAATGACCCGAGATGGTCCATGAGTCCGTCCAGTGAATCGGAGGATTCCCAAAAGGGAGCCCCCCTGGTCAAGCCAAGGGGAGCCCAAGGGGGAAGCAGTCAGGAGCAGGGGAATGTAGGGGGAACCGCCAGTGGGAGTTGGAGATCGGGACCGGCTTCTCCACCGGAACGGAGTGAAGAGGGTGGAGTTACCAGTGTGTCGGGAGGAACAGAACAAGGAGCAGAGGGGGAAAGGAGATCGGGGCAAGACGTCCTGCCGGAAGGGGCGGAAAGCAGTACCGGGAGCAGTGTGGCTGTTGAAAGGAAGGTCAGGAGCAACGTACGCGCGCCAAGTTCAAATGTGGAGGCGCGCGGAAGTGGGGAGAGCTCTGGGGAGGAGCCTGGTGCCAAAGCACGAAGGAGGGGGGAGCAGGCAGGAGAAGACTCAGCCTCTGGGGAGTCCCGGAAGGAAGGAACACAGGGGGGCAGGAAGACCCTGCGGAAAAGGAAAGAGAGGAAAAGGTGGAGCAGCACAAGCCTCTTAAATTGGTGCAGGGGAGGGACGGACTCAGAGGGGACTTCTAACATCTAAGGGTAACAGATGCGGAGCCACGGAGTTTGGATGTAATGACGACAATGATCTTCAATAAAACCTTTTGTATATAGCTTGGACTGGACTTTGGTCTCTTGTGAGCTGGGACCCAGGGTGGCTCTGACAGTGATGAAATAAGATAACAAAATGCTGAAGTTGGTACTATAAATAATGCAGATTCGGGAAGATGTGGGGAAGTCCAAAAGATTTTGTAAAAGAAATATGAATTATGAAACTTTTGTACTTTATCTTTTTTCTTTTTCATATTCTGTAAAACCAATAAAAATATTTAAAAATATATATATATTTTGTCCGACAGGGGGCGCCAGTTCATCTCCAACTTCTGGCAAAAGCTGATGGGTTTCCTGAACGTCAAAGTCAGCCTGGCGTCGGCGAGACACCCGCAGACTAATGGGCAGGCGGAGAGGGTCAACGCCATCATGCAGCAGTACCTGAGATGTTACGCGAACCAGCAGCCCTCGACCTGGGTGGACTATCTACCGTTGGCCGAGTTTGCCTACAACAACACGAAGCACGCGTCCACGGGGGTGACACCGTTTTTCGCCAACAACGGGCGGCATCCCAGAACCTTCCCGGGGTTGGACACAGTGAGGGAGGGGGAGCCGCAGGGAGCAGAGGCCGTTGCAGCGGAGTTGCAGGAGATACACGAGCAGCTCAGGAGGCAGTTAGAGATGGCGAAACAGGCTTACAAAGTGCAGGCAGACCGACACAGGAGGGTTGGGGAAGACATCCAGGTGGGAGACTGGGTCTGGTTAGCAGCCCAGGCAGTTCCAGCCAGATCGTTGGCCAAGAAGAAACTCGGACACAAGCAGCTAGGGCCTTACCAAGTAGAGGCGCAGATCAACCCAGTGGCCTTTCGGTTGACACTCCCGGAGGGGTCCAGAATGCACCCGGTCTTTCATAGATCAGTGCTCATACCCTACAGAGAGCCCCACAGGTTTCAGGCACCAGGGACGGCGCCAGACCCGCTCAGGGAAGCGCCCAAAAAGGGGGGGTCGCCGAGAGGGGAGCCACTTAATGAAGCCACAGAGATTTTAGACTCAAGGTGGGGGGAGGACGGGATTGAATATCTTCTCGCCACAGAGGATACCCCGGCCAGCACCAACAGGTGGGTGCCGGATTACGCGGTGGAGGAGCAGTGGCTCAAGGAAGAATTCCATACACTTTTCCCGCACAAACCCATGCCGGCGGGCTTTTTCGACGACTGTCTGTTCACACCCACCCTTTCAGCCAGCACCTTCAGGGGTTTCTCTTCAGCGGAGGACTCGGTTCCGGGAGGCAGTTCCCCAGAGGGATCGCTCTCGGGTTTTGGCACGGGGGGATCTTATTGGTGGGAGGACCAACCCGAAGTGGGCTGGCGCAGAGACAGGCCGAAGGGACCCGGGGAAGTGGAGTCCCCGCAGGCGACAGGGGGAGAAGGGGTCTTGGGTGATTTGGGGGCGGACTCAGATTTGGAACACACCGCTCAGGAGATGGAAGCGGAGGAGATCGCCGTCGACGAGCCCTTGGGGGACTTCCCAGACTTATCCCGATGGCTGCATGCCTCGGGGGACGAACTGTATCCTGGACTCACCCCCACAACACTGGAGCACCCGGAACCTGCACCGAAAGAGGGGGAGGGGGGAAGGGGGGCTTCGAGGGGGGGATGGATGTCAGGGGTTCAGGAGCAGAGGCAAAGCAGAGTGAGCAAATGGAAAGTGAGGAGGAGGAGTACGAAGGGGGAGCAGGCAGTGACAGTGGGCAGAGTCAATCCACAAGCGTCTCTAGCGAATCGGAGGACTCACAGAAGGGAGCACCGATGTCCAGAGCGAGGGGGGTTCCAGGGGGGAAGCCCCAGGAGGGAGGGGCCAGCGGGGAGTCCCTGAGCAGCAGTTGGAAATCAGGACCAGCTTCTCCACCAGAGCGCAGTGGGGAGGGGGAGTCCCAGGAGTCGGGACCAGTGTTCTCATCTCCAGCGGGAGGAGAGGAGTCAGGCTTGGCAACGCCCACATCAGGGAGCGGGGAAACGGTCAGAAGGAAAGTTACCGGCTGGGCGTGCGCGCCAAGTTCAAATGTACAGGAGAGCGGCACAGCAGGGAGTCCTGACAGGGAGCCAGGTCCTAAAGCCCGCCGAAAGGAAGGGCGAGACTCAGGGGGGTCAGCGTCAGAGGAATCCAGGAAGGAGGTAAGCTCAGAGGGCAGAAGGACCCAGAGGAGGAAAGAACAGCGTAGGAGGTGGAGCAAGGCTAGAATCTTAAACTGGTGTGGGTTCAGCAGCGAGTCAGAGGGAACTTAGCCGGTCTAGCGTCAAGACGTGGGTCTTCGCGCCCAGAGCTTGGAAATGGAAACTAAACTTCAATAAAGACTTTTGTATATAACATCCACTGGGCGTTGGTCCTCTGTGAGCTGGGACCTAGCGGCAGGCCTGACAGCGACGGACTGCTCATCCGCAAAGGGGCCCTCTACGTGCCGGGAGACGACCTCTGCACGAAGGTACTGCAGCAGTTACACGACGCACCCAGCGCTGGGCACTTCGGCAAAGAGAAGACGGTGGAATTAGTAGCCAGAACTTTTGGTGGCCCAAGATGAGGGGAGAAGTCGAGGATTACGTCAAGAGGTGCGACACATGCCAAAGAGCCAAACCAGTACACAGGCCGCCGGCGGGATTGCTGGAACCGCTACAGACGCCCCTTGAGCCGTGGGAGAAAGTGGCCCTGGACTTCGTCACAGATCTGCCCAGCTCGCGAGGCAAGACAGCGGTACTCGTGGTAGTGGACTTGTTCACCAAGATGGCCCACTTCATTCCTTGCGCGAAGGTGGCCACAGCGGAACAGACAGCCAAGATGTTCATAGACCAGGTGTTCAAGGTGCACGGCCTACCACGGTCTATCCTGTCCGACCGGGGGCGCCAGTTCATCTTGAGTTTCTGGCAGAAGCTGATGGGCATCCTGAACGTCAAGGTCAACCTATCGTCGGCGAGACACACGCAGACCAACGGACAAGCGGAGAGGGTCAACGCCATCACGCAGCAGTACCTGAGATGCTACGCGAACCAGGAGCCCTCGACCTGGGTGGACTATCTACCGCTGGCCGAGTTTGCCTACAACAACACGAAGCACGTGTCCACGGGGGTGACACCGTTTTTCGCCAACAATGGGCGGCATCCCAGAACCTTCCCGGGGTTAGAGAAAGTGGGGGAGGGGGAGCCGCAGGGAGCTGAGGACTGGGCGGCGGAGTTACAGGAGGTCCACGAACAGCTCCGAAGGCAGTTGGAGCTAGCTAAACACGCTTACAAAATGCAGGCAGACCGACACAGGAGAGTTGGTGAGGACATACGGGTGGGGGACTGGGTCTGGTTAGCAGCCCAGGCAGTGCCGGCCAGATCGTTAGCTAAGAAGAAGCTCGGACACAAGCAGCTAGGGCCTTACCAAGTCGAGGCACAGATCAACCCAGTGGCCTTCCGGTTGACACTCCCGGAGGGGTCCAGAATGCACCCGGTCTTTCATAGATCAGTGCTCATACCCTACAGAGAGCCCCACAGGTTTCAGGCACCAGGGACGGCGCCAGACCCGCTCAGGGAAGCGCCCAAAAAGGCACAGATCAACCCAGTGGCCTTCCGGTTGACACTCCCGGAAGGATCCAGAATGCACCCGGTCTTTCATAGATCGGTGCTCACGCCTTATAAGGCACCTCACAGGTTCCAAGCACCAGGGACAGCTCCCAGTCCGCTCAGAGGCGCACCCACAAAGGGGGGGCCGCCGAGGGAGGAGCCGCTCAACGAGGTCACGGAGATCTTGGACTCGAGATGGGGGGAAGAGGGGGTTGAATATCTACTAGCCAGGGAAGGTACCCCGGCCAGCGCCAACAACTGGGTACCGTACTATGCGGTGGAGGAGCACTACCTCAAAGACGAGTTCCACGCACTGTACCCACACAGACCCATGCCGGCGGATTATTTCGACGAATATCTTTTCACACCCACACTCTCAACCAGCACATTCCAGGGTTTCTCTTCAGCTGAAGAGGCGTCACAGGAGACCAGCTCCCCAGAGGGATCCCTCTCAGGGTTTGGAACAGGCGGATCTTATTGGTGGGAGGATCAACCTGAGGTGGGCTGGCACAGAGAACTGCCGAGGGGACCATGGCACGCAGTGTCACCCCAGACAACAGAGGAAGGGGGGGCACCGGGCGAGTTTGGGGTAGATCCAGGTTTCGAACACACCTCCCAAGAGATGGAAGCAGAGGAGATCGCCGTCGACGGGACCATGGAGGACTTCCCGGACTTATCCGGCTGGCTGCACGCCACGGGGGAAGAACTGTACCCTGCACTCACCCCCACAACACTGGAGCACCCAGAACCCACACCGGAAGAAGGGGAGGGGGGAAGGGGGGGCTTCGAGGGGGGATGGATGTCAGGGGCTCAGGTGCTGAGGCACAGGGAAGATGAGAGATGGAGAGCGAGGGGGAGGAATCCGAAGGGAGCGTAGGAGGGGACAGTGATCCGAGGGATTCCATGAGCCTCTCCAGCGAATCGGAACATTCACAGAGGGGAGCGCCAGTGGCCAGGGGCAGGGGGGTCTCAAGGGGAACGCCCCAGGAGCAAGGGGGCAGCAGGGACTCCCAGAGCAGTAGTTGGAAATCAGGACCAGCTTCCCCACCAGAGCAGAGTGGGGGGGAAGAGTCCCAGGCTTTGTGGCCAGTGCTTTCCCCACCAGGGAGAGGAGACGAGGCAGAGCCTACCACGCCTCCCTCGGAGAGTCGGACAACGGAAGGGAGGTCAGATCCGGCCAGTGTCACGGAAGAGGGAAGCAGTGATAGAAGTAGTGTAACGGTTAGGAGAAAGGTCACTGGGTTGGCGCGAGAAGCAAGTTCAAATGTACAGGAGCGCGGGATAGCAGAGAGTGAGGATTGGGAACCGGGTCCTAAAGCACGCCGGAGGCAGGGGGAGGAGCTAAGCGACTCAGCGTCGGAAGACCAAAATAACAAGACAGCGTCTTTTTGCTTCCACATGCGTATAAAGAAGACGAATAAGCTTTGATTGGGCTTCTTTCAATTTGCATGGTGTTGTTGGCTGTTTCAGTGTTCATTCACCCACAAATAGCAAAGCAAAGTGTAATTGCCGAAACAAAGCAAAACAGGTTGTTTTCGGTTCCATCTACAAAGAAAGAAGAATCTTGGATTTCGCTTATTTCAAGTCGTGTTCTTTGGTGTAAATGCATATTGACCCAGAATTCGCAAAGTGTATCTAATGAGACCAAAATAACAAAACACCGTCTTTTCGCTTCTATATGCGTTTCTATACGATGAATAAGCTTTGCTTGGGCTTCTTTCAATTCGCATGGTGTTGTTGGTTGTTTCTGTGTTCATTCACCCACAAATAGCAAAGCAGTGTAATGCCAAAACAAAGCAAAACGGGTTGTTTTCCGTTCCATCTACAAAGAAAGAAGAATCTTGGATTTCGCTTATTTCAAGTTCTTTGGTATAAATGCATATTGACCCAGAATTTGCAAAGCGTATGTAATGAGACCAAAATAACAAAACACCGTCTTTTCGCTTCTATAATAAGCGTTTCTACACGATGAATAAGCTTTGCTTGGGCTTCTTTCAATTCGCAGGTTTTTTGGGTGTGCACCAGAATCACCCCCAACCAAAGCAAAAAGGCTTTTTGGGTTCGGTCTTCATAAAAAGACGATGATAAAGCTCTGATGCGGCTTATTTCCCATTGTTGTTTTTGGGGTTAGAATGCACATTCACCCAGAAATCGCAGCGTGTCATGTTTGGTATCAGCCCAATTCAAGCAAAGGTGTTTTGGTTCCATCTCAATAGAGGACGAATAAGCTTTGATTTTTCTTTCATTGTTCATTCACCCACAAATAGCAAAGGGAAATGTAATAAGCCAAAACAGGTTGTTTCGGGTGCCAACTACATAGAAAGAAGAATCTTGGCTTTCTCTTATTTCAAATAGTGTTCTTTGGTGAAAATGCACATTGACCCAGAAATCGCAGTTTATGTAATTAGACCAAAATAACAAGACAGCGTCTTTTTGCTTCCATATGCGTATAAAGAAGACAAATAAGCTTTGATTGGGCTTCTTTCAATTTGCATGGTGTTGTTGGTTGTTTCAGTGTTCATTCACCCACAAATAGCAAAGCAAAGTGTAATGCCGAAACAAAGCAAAACAGGTTGTTTTGGGTTCCATCTACAAAGAAAGAAGAATCTTGGATTTCGCTTATTTCAAGTCGTGTTCTTTGGTGTAAATGCATATTGACCCAGAATTCGCAAAGTGTATCTAATGAGACCAAAATAACAAAACACCGTCTTTTCGCTTCTATATGTGTTTCTATACGATGAATAAGCTTTGCTTGGGCTTCTTTCAATTCGCATGGTGTTGTTGGTTGTTTCTGTGTTCATTCACCCACAAATAGCAAAGCAGTGTGTCAGGCCTGCCGCTTGGTCCCAGCTCACAGAGGACCAGCGCCCAGCGGATGTCATATACAAAAGTCTTTATTGAAGTTTAGTTTCCATTTCCCAAGCTCTGGGCGCGCAGACCCACGTCTTGACGCTAGACCGGCTAAGTTCCCTCTGACTCGCTGCTGAACCCACACCAGTTTAAGATTCTAGCCTTGCTCCACCTCCTACGCTGTTCTATTCTCCTCTGGGTCCTTCTGCCCTCTGATCTTACCTCCTTCCTGGATTCCTCTGACGCTGACCCCCCTGAGTCTCGCCCTTCCTTACGGCGGGCTTTAGGACCTGGCTCCCTGTCAGGACTCCCTGCTGTGCCGCTCTCCTGTACATTTGAACTTGGCGCGCGCGCCCAGCCGGTAACTTTCCTTCTGACCGTTTCCCCGCTCCCTGATGTGGGCGTTGCCAAGCCTGACTCCTCTCCTCCCGCTGGAGATGAGAACACTGGTCCCGACTCCTGGGACTCCCCCTCCCCACTGCGCTCTGGTGGAGAAGCTGGTCCTGATTTCCAACTGCTGCTCAGGGACTCCCCGCTGGCCCCTCCCTCCTGGGGCTTCCCCCCTGGAACCCCCCTCGCTCTGGCCATCGGTGCTCCCTTCTGTGAGTCCTCCGATTCGCTAGAGAGGCTTGTGGATTGACTCTGCCCACTGTCACTGCCTGCTCCCCCTTCGTACTCCTCCTCCTCACTTTCGATTTGCTCACTCTGCTTTGCCTCTGCTCCTGAACCCCTGACACAGTGTAATGCCAAAACAAAGCAAAACGGGTTCTTTTCGGTTCCATCTACAAAGAAAGAAGAATCTTGGATTTCGCTTATTTCAAGTTCTTTGGTATAAATGCATATTGACCCAGAATTTGCAAAGCGTATGTAATGAGACCAAAATAACAAAACACCGTCTTTTCGCTTCTATAATAAGCGTTTCTACACGATGAATAAGCTTTGCTTGGGCTTCTTTCAATTCCCAGGTGTTTTGGGTGTGCACCAGAATCACCCCCAACCAAAGCAAAAAGGCTTTTTGGGTTCGGTCTTCATAAAAAGACGATGATAAAACTCTGATGCGGCTTATTTCCCATTGTTGTTTTTGGGGTTAGAATGCACATTCACCCAGAAATCGCAGCGTGTCATGTTTGGTATCAGCCCAATTCAAGCAAAGGTGTTTTGGTTCCATCTCAATAGAGGACGAATAAGCTTTGATTTTTCTTTCATTGTTCATTCACCCACAAATAGCAAAGGGAAATGTAATAAGCCAAAACAGGTTGTTTCGGGTTCCAACTACATAGAAAGAAGAATCTTGGCTTTCTCTTATTTCAAATCGTGTTCTTTGGTGAAAATGCACATTGACCCAGAAATCGCAAAGTTTATGTAATTAGACCAAAATAACAAGACAGCGTCTTTTTGCTTCCATATGCGTATAAAGAAGACGAATAAGCTTTGATTGGGCTTCTTTCAATTTGCATGGTGTTGTTGGCTGTTTCAGTGTTCATTCACCCACAAATAGCAAAGCAAAGTGTAATTGCCGAAACAAAGCAAAACAGGTTGTTTTCGGTTCCATCTACAAAGAAAGAAGAATCTTGGATTTCGCTTATTTCAAGTCGTGTTCTTTGGTGTAAATGCATATTGACCCAAAATTCGCAAAGTGTATCTAATGAGACCAAAATAACAAGACAGCGTCATTTTGCTTCCATATGCGTAAAAGAAGACGAATAAGCTTTGATTGGGCTTCTTTCAATTTGCATGGTGGCAGCCCTGACACATGGTGTTGTTGGTTGTTTCAGTGTTCATTCACCCACAAATAGCAAAGCAAAGTGTAATTGCCGAAACAAAGCAAAACAGGTTGTTTTCGGTTCCATCTACAAAGAAAGAAGAATCTTGGATTTCGCTTATTTCAAGTCGTGTTCTTTGGTGTAAATGCATATTGACCCAGAATTCGCAAAGTGTATCTAATGAGACCAAAATAACAAAACACCGTCTTTTCGCTTCTATATGTGTTTCTATACGATGAATAAGCTTTGCTTGGGCTTCTTTCAATTCGCATGGTGTTGTTGGTTGTTTCTGTGTTCATTCACCCACAAATAGCAAAGCAGTGTGTCAGGCCTGCCGCTTGGTCCCAGCTCACAGAGGACCAGCGCCCAGCGGATGTCATATACAAAAGTCTTTATTGAAGTTTAGTTTCCATTTCCCAAGCTCTGGGCGCGCAGACCCACGTCTTGACGCTAGACCGGCTAAGTTCCCTCTGACTCGCTGCTGAACCCACACCAGTTTAAGATTCTAGCCTTGCTCCACCTCCTACGCTGTTCTATTCTCCTCTGGGTCCTTCTGCCCTCTGATCTTACCTCCTTCCTGGATTCCTCTGACGCTGACCCCCCTGAGTCTCGCCCTTCCTTACGGCGGGCTTTAGGACCTGGCTCCCTGTCAGGACTCCCTGCTGTGCCGCTCTCCTGTACATTTGAACTTGGCGCGCGCGCCCAGCCGGTAACTTTCCTTCTGACCGTTTCCCCGCTCCCTGATGTGGGCGTTGCCAAGCCTGACTCCTCTCCTCCCGCTGGAGATGAGAACACTGGTCCCGACTCCTGGGACTCCCCCTCCCCACTGCGCTCTGGTGGAGAAGCTGGTCCTGATTTCCAACTGCTGCTCAGGGACTCCCCGCTGGCCCCTCCCTCCTGGGGCTTCCCCCCTGGAACCCCCCTCGCTCTGGCCATCGGTGCTCCCTTCTGTGAGTCCTCCGATTCGCTAGAGAGGCTTGTGGATTGACTCTGCCCACTGTCACTGCCTGCTCCCCCTTCGTACTCCTCCTCCTCACTTTCGATTTGCTCACTCTGCTTTGCCTCTGCTCCTGAACCCCTGACACAGTGTAATGCCAAAACAAAGCAAAACGGGTTCTTTTCGGTTCCATCTACAAAGAAAGAAGAATCTTGGATTTCGCTTATTTCAAGTTCTTTGGTATAAATGCATATTGACCCAGAATTTGCAAAGCGTATGTAATGAGACCAAAATAACAAAACACCGTCTTTTCGCTTCTATAATAAGCGTTTCTACACGATGAATAAGCTTTGCTTGGGCTTCTTTCAATTCCCAGGTGTTTTGGGTGTGCACCAGAATCACCCCCAACCAAAGCAAAAAGGCTTTTTGGGTTCGGTCTTCATAAAAAGACGATGATAAAACTCTGATGCGGCTTATTTCCCATTGTTGTTTTTGGGGTTAGAATGCACATTCACCCAGAAATCGCAGCGTGTCATGTTTGGTATCAGCCCAATTCAAGCAAAGGTGTTTTGGTTCCATCTCAATAGAGGACGAATAAGCTTTGATTTTTCTTTCATTGTTCATTCACCCACAAATAGCAAAGGGAAATGTAATAAGCCAAAACAGGTTGTTTCGGGTTCCAACTACATAGAAAGAAGAATCTTGGCTTTCTCTTATTTCAAATCGTGTTCTTTGGTGAAAATGCACATTGACCCAGAAATCGCAAAGTTTATGTAATTAGACCAAAATAACAAGACAGCGTCTTTTTGCTTCCATATGCGTATAAAGAAGACGAATAAGCTTTGATTGGGCTTCTTTCAATTTGCATGGTGTTGTTGGCTGTTTCAGTGTTCATTCACCCACAAATAGCAAAGCAAAGTGTAATTGCCGAAACAAAGCAAAACAGGTTGTTTTCGGTTCCATCTACAAAGAAAGAAGAATCTTGGATTTCGCTTATTTCAAGTCGTGTTCTTTGGTGTAAATGCATATTGACCCAAAATTCGCAAAGTGTATCTAATGAGACCAAAATAACAAGACAGCGTCATTTTGCTTCCATATGCGTAAAAGAAGACGAATAAGCTTTGATTGGGCTTCTTTCAATTTGCATGGTGGCAGCCCTGACACATGGTGTTGTTGGTTGTTTCAGTGTTCATTCACCCACAAATAGCAAAGCAAAGTGTAATTGCCGAAACAAAGCAAAACAGGTTGTTTTCGGTTCCATCTACAAAGAAAGAAGAATCTTGGATTTCGCTTATTTCAAGTCGTGTTCTTTGGTGTAAATGCATATTGACCCAGAATTCGCAAAGTGTATCTAATGAGACCAAAATAACAAAACACCGTCTTTTCGCTTCTATATGTGTTTCTATACGATGAATAAGCTTTGCTTGGGCTTCTTTCAATTCGCATGGTGTTGTTGGTTGTTTCTGTGTTCATTCACCCACAAATAGCAAAGCAGTGTAATGCCAAAACAAAGCAAAACGGGTTGTTTTCCGTTCCATCTACAAAGAAAGAAGAATCTTGGATTTCGCTTATTTCAAGTTCTTTGGTATAAATGCATATTGACCCAGAATTTGCAAAGCGTATGTAATGAGACCAAAATAACAAAACACCGTCTTTTCGCTTCTATAATAAGCGTTTCTACACGATGAATAAGCTTTGCTTGGGCTTCTTTCAATTCCCAGGTGTTTTGGGTGTGCACCAGAATCACCCCCAACCAAAGCAAAAAGGCTTTTTGGGTTCGGTCTTCATAAAAAGACGATGATAAAGCTCTGATGCGGCTTATTTCCCATTGTTGTTTTTGGGGTTAGAATGCACATTCACCCAGAAATCGCAGCGTGTCATGTTTGGTATCAGCCCAATTCAAGCAAAGGTGTTTTGGTTCCATCTCAATAGAGGACGAATAAGCTTTGATTTTTCTTTCATTGTTCATTCACCCACAAATAGCAAAGGGAAATGTAATAAGCCAAAACAGGTTGTTTCGGGTGCCAACTACATAGAAAGAAGAATCTTGGCTTTCTCTTATTTCAAATAGTGTTCTTTGGTGAAAATGCACATTGACCCAGAAATCGCAGTTTATGTAATTAGACCAAAATAACAAGACAGCGTCTTTTTGCTTCCATATGCGTATAAAGAAGACAAATAAGCTTTGATTGGGCTTCTTTCAATTTGCATGGTGTTGTTGGTTGTTTCAGTGTTCATTCACCCACAAATAGCAAAGCAAAGTGTAATGCCGAAACAAAGCAAAACAGGTTGTTTTGGGTTCCATCTACAAAGAAAGAAGAATCTTGGATTTCGCTTATTTCAAGTCGTGTTCTTTGGTGTAAATGCATATTGACCCAGAATTCGCAAAGTGTATCTAATGAGACCAAAATAACAAAACACCGTCTTTTCGCTTCTATATGTGTTTCTATACGATGAATAAGCTTTGCTTGGGCTTCTTTCAATTCGCATGGTGTTGTTGGTTGTTTCTGTGTTCATTCACCCACAAATAGCAAAGCAGTGTGTCAGGCCTGCCGCTTGGTCCCAGCTCACAGAGGACCAGCGCCCAGCGGATGTCATATACAAAAGTCTTTATTGAAGTTTAGTTTCCATTTCCCAAGCTCTGGGCGCGCAGACCCACGTCTTGACGCTAGACCGGCTAAGTTCCCTCTGACTCGCTGCTGAACCCACACCAGTTTAAGATTCTAGCCTTGCTCCACCTCCTACGCTGTTCTATTCTCCTCTGGGTCCTTCTGCCCTCTGATCTTACCTCCTTCCTGGATTCCTCTGACGCTGACCCCCCTGAGTCTCGCCCTTCCTTACGGCGGGCTTTAGGACCTGGCTCCCTGTCAGGACTCCCTGCTGTGCCGCTCTCCTGTACATTTGAACTTGGCGCGCGCGCCCAGCCGGTAACTTTCCTTCTGACCGTTTCCCCGCTCCCTGATGTGGGCGTTGCCAAGCCTGACTCCTCTCCTCCCGCTGGAGATGAGAACACTGGTCCCGACTCCTGGGACTCCCCCTCCCCACTGCGCTCTGGTGGAGAAGCTGGTCCTGATTTCCAACTGCTGCTCAGGGACTCCCCGCTGGCCCCTCCCTCCTGGGGCTTCCCCCCTGGAACCCCCCTCGCTCTGGCCATCGGTGCTCCCTTCTGTGAGTCCTCCGATTCGCTAGAGAGGCTTGTGGATTGACTCTGCCCACTGTCACTGCCTGCTCCCCCTTCGTACTCCTCCTCCTCACTTTCGATTTGCTCACTCTGCTTTGCCTCTGCTCCTGAACCCCTGACACAGTGTAATGCCAAAACAAAGCAAAACGGGTTCTTTTCGGTTCCATCTACAAAGAAAGAAGAATCTTGGATTTCGCTTATTTCAAGTTCTTTGGTATAAATGCATATTGACCCAGAATTTGCAAAGCGTATGTAATGAGACCAAAATAACAAAACACCGTCTTTTCGCTTCTATAATAAGCGTTTCTACACGATGAATAAGCTTTGCTTGGGCTTCTTTCAATTCCCAGGTGTTTTGGGTGTGCACCAGAATCACCCCCAACCAAAGCAAAAAGGCTTTTTGGGTTCGGTCTTCATAAAAAGACGATGATAAAACTCTGATGCGGCTTATTTCCCATTGTTGTTTTTGGGGTTAGAATGCACATTCACCCAGAAATCGCAGCGTGTCATGTTTGGTATCAGCCCAATTCAAGCAAAGGTGTTTTGGTTCCATCTCAATAGAGGACGAATAAGCTTTGATTTTTCTTTCATTGTTCATTCACCCACAAATAGCAAAGGGAAATGTAATAAGCCAAAACAGGTTGTTTCGGGTTCCAACTACATAGAAAGAAGAATCTTGGCTTTCTCTTATTTCAAATCGTGTTCTTTGGTGAAAATGCACATTGACCCAGAAATCGCAAAGTTTATGTAATTAGACCAAAATAACAAGACAGCGTCTTTTTGCTTCCATATGCGTATAAAGAAGACGAATAAGCTTTGATTGGGCTTCTTTCAATTTGCATGGTGTTGTTGGCTGTTTCAGTGTTCATTCACCCACAAATAGCAAAGCAAAGTGTAATTGCCGAAACAAAGCAAAACAGGTTGTTTTCGGTTCCATCTACAAAGAAAGAAGAATCTTGGATTTCGCTTATTTCAAGTCGTGTTCTTTGGTGTAAATGCATATTGACCCAAAATTCGCAAAGTGTATCTAATGAGACCAAAATAACAAGACAGCGTCATTTTGCTTCCATATGCGTAAAAGAAGACGAATAAGCTTTGATTGGGCTTCTTTCAATTTGCATGGTGGCAGCCCTGACACATGGTGTTGTTGGTTGTTTCAGTGTTCATTCACCCACAAATAGCAAAGCAAAGTGTAATTGCCGAAACAAAGCAAAACAGGTTGTTTTCGGTTCCATCTACAAAGAAAGAAGAATCTTGGATTTCGCTTATTTCAAGTCGTGTTCTTTGGTGTAAATGCATATTGACCCAGAATTCGCAAAGTGTATCTAATGAGACCAAAATAACAAAACACCGTCTTTTCGCTTCTATATGTGTTTCTATACGATGAATAAGCTTTGCTTGGGCTTCTTTCAATTCGCATGGTGTTGTTGGTTGTTTCTGTGTTCATTCACCCACAAATAGCAAAGCAGTGTAATGCCAAAACAAAGCAAAACGGGTTGTTTTCCGTTCCATCTACAAAGAAAGAAGAATCTTGGATTTCGCTTATTTCAAGTTCTTTGGTATAAATGCATATTGACCCAGAATTTGCAAAGCGTATGTAATGAGACCAAAATAACAAAACACCGTCTTTTCGCTTCTATAATAAGCGTTTCTACACGATGAATAAGCTTTGCTTGGGCTTCTTTCAATTCCCAGGTGTTTTGGGTGTGCACCAGAATCACCCCCAACCAAAGCAAAAAGGCTTTTTGGGTTCGGTCTTCATAAAAAGACGATGATAAAGCTCTGATGCGGCTTATTTCCCATTGTTGTTTTTGGGGTTAGAATGCACATTCACCCAGAAATCGCAGCGTGTCATGTTTGGTATCAGCCCAATTCAAGCAAAGGTGTTTTGGTTCCATCTCAATAGAGGACGAATAAGCTTTGATTTTTCTTTCATTGTTCATTCACCCACAAATAGCAAAGGGAAATGTAATAAGCTAAAACAGTTGTTTCGGGTTCCAACTACATAGAAAGAAGAATCTTGGCTTTCTCTTATTTCAAATCGTGTTCTTTGGTGAAAATGCACATTGACCCAGAAATCGCAAAGTTTATGTAATTAGACCAAAATAACAAGACAGCGTCTTTTTGCTTCCATATGCGTATAAAGAAGACGAATAAGCTTTGATTGGGCTTCTTTCAATTTGCATGGTGTTGTTGGCTGTTTCAGTGTTCATTCACCCACAAATAGCAAAGCAAAGTGTAATTGCCGAAACAAAGCAAAACAGGTTGTTTTCGGTTCCATCTACAAAGAAAGAAGAATCTTGGATTTCGCTTATTTCAAGTCGTGTTCTTTGGTGTAAATGCATATTGACCCAGAATTCGCAAAGTGTATCTAATGAGACCAAAATAACAAAACACCGTCTTTTCGCTTCTATATGCGTTTCTATACGATGAATAAGCTTTGCTTGGGCTTCTTTCAATTCGCATGGTATTGTTGGTTGTTTCTGTGTTCATTCACCCACAAATAGCAAAGCAGTGTAATGCCAAAACAAAGCAAAACGGGTTGTTTTCGGTTCCATCTACAAAGAAAGAAGAATCTTGGATTTCTTCTTGGATCTTGATCTTGATTCTTGAATCTTGGATGCTTGGGTCAATGCATATTGACCCAGAATTTGCAAAGCGTATGTAATGAGACCAAAATAACAAAACACCGTCTTTTCGCTTCTATAATAAGCGTTTCTACACGATGAATAAACTTTGCTTGGGCTTCTTTCAATTCCCAGGTGTTTTGGGTGTGCACCAGAATCACCCCCAACCAAAGCAAAAAGGCTTTTTGGGTTCGGTCTTCATAAAAAGACGATGATAAAGCTCTGATGCGGCTTATTTCCCATTGTTGTTTTTGGGGTTAGAATGCACATTCACCCAGAAATCGCAGCGTGTCATGTTTGGTATCAGCCCAATTCAAGCAAAGGTGTTTTGGTTCCATCTCAATAGAGGACGAATAAGCTTTGATTTTTCTTTCATTGTTCATTCACCCACAAATAGCAAAGGGAAATGTAATAAGCCAAAACAGGTTGTTTCGGGTTCCAACAACATAGAAAGAAGAATCTTGGCTTTCTCTTATTTCAAATCGTGTTCTTTGGTGAAAATGCACATTGACCCAGAAATCGCAAAGTTTATGTAATTAGACCAAAATAACAAGACAGCGTCTTTTTGCTTCCATATGCGTATAAAGAAGACGAATAAGCTTTGATTGGGCTTCTTTCAATTTGCATGGTGTTGTTGGCTGTTTCAGTGTTCATTCACCCACAAATAGCAAAGCAAAGTGTAATTGCCGAAACAAAGCAAAACAGGTTGTTTTCGGTTCCATCTACAAAGAAAGAAGAATCTTGGATTTCGCTTATTTCAAGTCGTGTTCTTTGGTGTAAATGCATATTGACCCAGAATTCGCAAAGTGTATCTAATGAGACCAAAATAACAAGACAGCGTCATTTTGCTTCCATATGCGTATAAAGAAGACGAAAAAGCTTTGCTTGGGCTTCTTTCAATTCGCATGGTGTTGTTGGTTGTTTCTGTGTTCATTCACCCACAAATAGCAAAGCAGTGTAATGCCAAAACAAAGCAAAACGGGTTGCTTTCCGTTCCATCTACAAAGAAAGAAGAATCTTGGATTTCGCTTATTTCAAGTTCTTTGGTATAAATGCATATTGACCCAGAATTTGCAAAGTGTATCTAATGAGACCAAAATAACAAAACACCGTCTTTTCGCTTCTATATGCGTTTCTATACGATGAATAAGCTTTGCTTGGGCTTCTTTCAATTCGCATGGTGTTGTTGGTTGTTTCTGTGTTCATTCACCCACAAATAGCAAAGCAGTGTAATGCCAAAACAAAGCAAAACGGGTTGTTTTCCGTTCCATCTACAAAGAAAGAAGAATCTTGGATTTCGCTTATTTCAAGTTCTTTGGTATAAATGCATATTGACCCAGAATTTGCAAAGCGTATGTAATGAGACCAAAATAACAAAACACCGTCTTTTCGCTTCTATAATAAGCGTTTCTACACGATGAATAAGCTTTGCTTGGGCTTCTTTCAATTCGCAGGTTTTTTGGGTGTGCACCAGAATCACCCCCAACCAAAGCAAAAAGGCTTTTTGGGTTCGGTCTTCATAAAAAGACGATGATAAAGCTCTGATGCGGCTTATTTCCCATTGTTGTTTTTGGGGTTAGAATGCACATTCACCCAGAAATCGCAGCGTGTCATGTTTGGTATCAGCCCAATTCAAGCAAAGGTGTTTTGGTTCCATCTCAATAGAGGACGAATAAGCTTTGATTTTTCTTTCATTGTTCATTCACCCACAAATAGCAAAGGGAAATGTAATAAGCCAAAACAGGTTGTTTCGGGTGCCAACTACATAGAAAGAAGAATCTTGGCTTTCTCTTATTTCAAATAGTGTTCTTTGGTGAAAATGCACATTGACCCAGAAATCGCAGTTTATGTAATTAGACCAAAATAACAAGACAGCGTCTTTTTGCTTCCATATGCGTATAAAGAAGACAAATAAGCTTTGATTGGGCTTCTTTCAATTTGCATGGTGTTGTTGGTTGTTTCAGTGTTCATTCACCCACAAATAGCAAAGCAAAGTGTAATGCCGAAACAAAGCAAAACAGGTTGTTTTGGGTTCCATCTACAAAGAAAGAAGAATCTTGGATTTCGCTTATTTCAAGTCGTGTTCTTTGGTGTAAATGCATATTGACCCAGAATTCGCAAAGTGTATCTAATGAGACCAAAATAACAAAACACCGTCTTTTCGCTTCTATATGTGTTTCTATACGATGAATAAGCTTTGCTTGGGCTTCTTTCAATTCGCATGGTGTTGTTGGTTGTTTCTGTGTTCATTCACCCACAAATAGCAAAGCAGTGTGTCAGGCCTGCCGCTTGGTCCCAGCTCACAGAGGACCAGCGCCCAGCGGATGTCATATACAAAAGTCTTTATTGAAGTTTAGTTTCCATTTCCCAAGCTCTGGGCGCGCAGACCCACGTCTTGACGCTAGACCGGCTAAGTTCCCTCTGACTCGCTGCTGAACCCACACCAGTTTAAGATTCTAGCCTTGCTCCACCTCCTACGCTGTTCTATTCTCCTCTGGGTCCTTCTGCCCTCTGATCTTACCTCCTTCCTGGATTCCTCTGACGCTGACCCCCCTGAGTCTCACCCTTCCTTACGGCGGGCTTTAGGACCTGGCTCCCTGTCAGGACTCCCTGCTGTGCCGCTCTCCTGTACATTTGAACTTGGCGCGCGCGCCCAGCCGGTAACTTTCCTTCTGACCGTTTCCCCGCTCCCTGATGTGGGCGTTGCCAAGCCTGACTCCTCTCCTCCCGCTGGAGATGAGAACACTGGTCCCGACTCCTGGGACTCCCCCTCCCCACTGCGCTCTGGTGGAGAAGCTGGTCCTGATTTCCAACTGCTGCTCAGGGACTCCCCGCTGGCCCCTCCCTCCTGGGGCTTCCCCCCTGGAACCCCCCTCGCTCTGGCCATCGGTGCTCCCTTCTGTGAGTCCTCCGATTCGCTAGAGAGGCTTGTGGATTGACTCTGCCCACTGTCACTGCCTGCTCCCCCTTCGTACTCCTCCTCCTCACTTTCGATTTGCTCACTCTGCTTTGCCTCTGCTCCTGAACCCCTGACACAGTGTAATGCCAAAACAAAGCAAAACGGGTTCTTTTCGGTTCCATCTACAAAGAAAGAAGAATCTTGGATTTCGCTTATTTCAAGTTCTTTGGTATAAATGCATATTGACCCAGAATTTGCAAAGCGTATGTAATGAGACCAAAATAACAAAACACCGTCTTTTCGCTTCGATAATAAGCGTTTCTACACGATGAATAAGCTTTGCTTGGGCTTCTTTCAATTCCCAGGTGTTTTGGGTGTGCACCAGAATCACCCCCAACCAAAGCAAAAAGGCTTTTTGGGTTCGGTCTTCATAAAAAGACGATGATAAAACTCTGATGCGGCTTATTTCCCATTGTTGTTTTTGGGGTTAGAATGCACATTCACCCAGAAATCGCAGCGTGTCATGTTTGGTATCAGCCCAATTCAAGCAAAGGTGTTTTGGTTCCATCTCAATAGAGGACGAATAAGCTTTGATTTTTCTTTCATTGTTCATTCACCCACAAATAGCAAAGGGAAATGTAATAAGCCAAAACAGGTTGTTTCGGGTTCCAACTACATAGAAAGAAGAATCTTGGCTTTCTCTTATTTCAAATCGTGTTCTTTGGTGAAAATGCACATTGACCCAGAAATCGCAAAGTTTATGTAATTAGACCAAAATAACAAGACAGCGTCTTTTTGCTTCCATATGCGTATAAAGAAGACGAATAAGCTTTGATTGGGCTTCTTTCAATTTGCATGGTGTTGTTGGCTGTTTCAGTGTTCATTCACCCACAAATAGCAAAGCAAAGTGTAATTGCCGAAACAAAGCAAAACAGGTTGTTTTCGGTTCCATCTACAAAGAAAGAAGAATCTTGGATTTCGCTTATTTCAAGTCGTGTTCTTTGGTGTAAATGCATATTGACCCAAAATTCGCAAAGTGTATCTAATGAGACCAAAATAACAAGACAGCGTCATTTTGCTTCCATATGCGTAAAAGAAGACGAATAAGCTTTGATTGGGCTTCTTTCAATTTGCATGGTGGCAGCCCTGACACATGGTGTTGTTGGTTGTTTCAGTGTTCATTCACCCACAAATAGCAAAGCAAAGTGTAATTGCCGAAACAAAGCAAAACAGGTTGTTTTCGGTTCCATCTACAAAGAAAGAAGAATCTTGGATTTCGCTTATTTCAAGTCGTGTTCTTTGGTGTAAATGCATATTGACCCAGAATTCGCAAAGTGTATCTAATGAGACCAAAATAACAAAACACCGTCTTTTCGCTTCTATATGTGTTTCTATACGATGAATAAGCTTTGCTTGGGCTTCTTTCAATTCGCATGGTGTTGTTGGTTGTTTCTGTGTTCATTCACCCACAAATAGCAAAGCAGTGTAATGCCAAAACAAAGCAAAACGGGTTGTTTTCCGTTCCATCTACAAAGAAAGAAGAATCTTGGATTTCGCTTATTTCAAGTTCTTTGGTATAAATGCATATTGACCCAGAATTTGCAAAGCGTATGTAATGAGACCAAAATAACAAAACACCGTCTTTTCGCTTCTATAATAAGCGTTTCTACACGATGAATAAGCTTTGCTTGGGCTTCTTTCAATTCCCAGGTGTTTTGGGTGTGCACCAGAATCACCCCCAACCAAAGCAAAAAGGCTTTTTGGGTTCGGTCTTCATAAAAAGACGATGATAAAGCTCTGATGCGGCTTATTTCCCATTGTTGTTTTTGGGGTTAGAATGCACATTCACCCAGAAATCGCAGCGTGTCATGTTTGGTATCAGCCCAATTCAAGCAAAGGTGTTTTGGTTCCATCTCAATAGAGGACGAATAAGCTTTGATTTTTCTTTCATTGTTCATTCACCCACAAATAGCAAAGGGAAATGTAATAAGCTAAAACAGTTGTTTCGGGTTCCAACTACATAGAAAGAAGAATCTTGGCTTTCTCTTATTTCAAATCGTGTTCTTTGGTGAAAATGCACATTGACCCAGAAATCGCAAAGTTTATGTAATTAGACCAAAATAACAAGACAGCGTCTTTTTGCTTCCATATGCGTATAAAGAAGACGAATAAGCTTTGATTGGGCTTCTTTCAATTTGCATGGTGTTGTTGGCTGTTTCAGTGTTCATTCACCCACAAATAGCAAAGCAAAGTGTAATTGCCGAAACAAAGCAAAACAGGTTGTTTTCGGTTCCATCTACAAAGAAAGAAGAATCTTGGATTTCGCTTATTTCAAGTCGTGTTCTTTGGTGTAAATGCATATTGACCCAGAATTCGCAAAGTGTATCTAATGAGACCAAAATAACAAAACACCGTCTTTTCGCTTCTATATGCGTTTCTATACGATGAATAAGCTTTGCTTGGGCTTCTTTCAATTCGCATGGTATTGTTGGTTGTTTCTGTGTTCATTCACCCACAAATAGCAAAGCAGTGTAATGCCAAAACAAAGCAAAACGGGTTGTTTTCGGTTCCATCTACAAAGAAAGAAGAATCTTGGATTTCTTCTTGGATCTTGATCTTGATTCTTGAATCTTGGATGCTTGGGTCAATGCATATTGACCCAGAATTTGCAAAGCGTATGTAATGAGACCAAAATAACAAAACACCGTCTTTTCGCTTCTATAATAAGCGTTTCTACACGATGAATAAACTTTGCTTGGGCTTCTTTCAATTCCCAGGTGTTTTGGGTGTGCACCAGAATCACCCCCAACCAAAGCAAAAAGGCTTTTTGGGTTCGGTCTTCATAAAAAGACGATGATAAAGCTCTGATGCGGCTTATTTCCCATTGTTGTTTTTGGGGTTAGAATGCACATTCACCCAGAAATCGCAGCGTGTCATGTTTGGTATCAGCCCAATTCAAGCAAAGGTGTTTTGGTTCCATCTCAATAGAGGACGAATAAGCTTTGATTTTTCTTTCATTGTTCATTCACCCACAAATAGCAAAGGGAAATGTAATAAGCCAAAACAGGTTGTTTCGGGTTCCAACAACATAGAAAGAAGAATCTTGGCTTTCTCTTATTTCAAATCGTGTTCTTTGGTGAAAATGCACATTGACCCAGAAATCGCAAAGTTTATGTAATTAGACCAAAATAACAAGACAGCGTCTTTTTGCTTCCATATGCGTATAAAGAAGACGAATAAGCTTTGATTGGGCTTCTTTCAATTTGCATGGTGTTGTTGGCTGTTTCAGTGTTCATTCACCCACAAATAGCAAAGCAAAGTGTAATTGCCGAAACAAAGCAAAACAGGTTGTTTTCGGTTCCATCTACAAAGAAAGAAGAATCTTGGATTTCGCTTATTTCAAGTCGTGTTCTTTGGTGTAAATGCATATTGACCCAGAATTCGCAAAGTGTATCTAATGAGACCAAAATAACAAGACAGCGTCATTTTGCTTCCATATGCGTATAAAGAAGACGAAAAAGCTTTGCTTGGGCTTCTTTCAATTCGCATGGTGTTGTTGGTTGTTTCTGTGTTCATTCACCCACAAATAGCAAAGCAGTGTAATGCCAAAACAAAGCAAAACGGGTTGCTTTCCGTTCCATCTACAAAGAAAGAAGAATCTTGGATTTCGCTTATTTCAAGTTCTTTGGTATAAATGCATATTGACCCAGAATTTGCAAAGTGTATGTAATGAGACCAAAATAACAAAACACCGTCTTTTCGCTTCTATAATAAGCGTTTCTACACGATGAATAAGCTTTGCTTGGGCTTCTTTCAATTCGCAGGTTTTTTGGGTGTGCACCAGAATCACCCCCAACCAAAGCAAAAAGGCTTTTTGGGTTCGGTCTTCATAAAAAGACGATGATAAAGCTCTGATGCGGCTTATTTCCCATTGTTGTTTTTGGGGTTAGAATGCACATTCACCCAGAAATCGCAGCGTGTCATGTTTGGTATCAGCCCAATTCAAGCAAAGGTGTTTTGGTTCCATCTCAATAGAGGACGAATAAGCTTTGATTTTTCTTTCATTGTTCATTCACCCACAAATAGCAAAGGGAAATGTAATAAGCCAAAACAGGTTGTTTCGGGTTCCAACTACATAGAAAGAAGAATCTTGGCTTTCTCTTATTTCAAATCGTGTTCTTTGGTGAAAATGCACATTGACCCAGAAATCGCAAAGTTTATGTAATTAGACCAAAATAACAAGACAGCGTCTTTTTGCTTCCATATGCGTATAAAGAAGACGAATAAGCTTTGATTGGGCTTCTTTCAATTTGCATGGTGTTGTTGGCTGTTTCAGTGTTCATTCACCCACAAATAGCAAAGCAAAGTGTAATTGCCGAAACAAAGCAAAACAGGTTGTTTTCGGTTCCATCTACAAAGAAAGAAGAATCTTGGATTTCGCTTATTTCAAGTCGTGTTCTTTGGTGTAAATGCATATTGACCCAGAATTCGCAAAGTGTATCTAATGAGACCAAAATAACAAGACAGCGTCATTTTGCTTCCATATGCGTATAAAGAAGACGAAAAAGCTTTGCTTGGGCTTCTTTCAATTTGCATGGTGTTGTTGGTTGTTTCTGTGTTCATTCACCCACAAATAGCAAAGCAGTGTAATGCCAAAACAAAGCAAAACGGGTTGCTTTCCGTTCCATCTACAAAGAAAGAAGAATCTTGGATTTCGCTTATTTCAAGTTCTTTGGTATAAATGCATATTGACCCAGAATTTGCAAAGTGTATGTAATGAGACCAAAATAACAAAACACCGTCTTTTCGCTTCTATAATAAGCGTTTCTACACGATGAATAAGCTTTGCTTGGGCTTCTTTCAATTCGCAGGTTTTTTGGGTGTGCACCAGAATCACCCCCAACCAAAGCAAAAAGGCTTTTTGGGTTCGGTCTTCATAAAAAGACGATGATAAAGCTCTGATGCGGCTTATTTCCCATTGTTGTTTTTGGGGTTAGAATGCACATTCACCCAGAAATCGCAGCGTGTCATGTTTGGTATCAGCCCAATTCAAGCAAAGGTGTTTTGGTTCCATCTCAATAGAGGACGAATAAGCTTTGATTTTTCTTTCATTGTTCATTCACCCACAAATAGCAAAGGGAAATGTAATAAGCCAAAACAGGTTGTTTCGGGTTCCAACTACATAGAAAGAAGAATCTTGGCTTTCTCTTATTTCAAATCGTGTTCTTTGGTGAAAATGCACATTGACCCAGAAATCGCAAAGTTTATGTAATTAGACCAAAATAACAAGACAGCGTCTTTTTGCTTCCATATGCGTATAAAGAAGACGAATAAGCTTTGATTGGGCTTCTTTCAATTTGCATGGTGTTGTTGGCTGTTTCAGTGTTCATTCACCCACAAATAGCAAAGCAAAGTGTAATTGCCGAAACAAAGCAAAACAGGTTGTTTTCGGTTCCATCTACAAAGAAAGAAGAATCTTGGATTTCGCTTATTTCAAGTCGTGTTCTTTGGTGTAAATGCATATTGACCCAGAATTCGCAAAGTGTATCTAATGAGACCAAAATAACAAGACAGCGTCATTTTGCTTCCATATGCGTATAAAGAAGACGAAAAAGCTTTGCTTGGGCTTCTTTCAATTTGCATGGTGGCAGCCCTGACACATGGTGTTGTTGGTTGTTTCTGTGTTCATTCACCCACAAATAGCAAAGCAAAGTGTAATTGCCGAAACAAAGCAAAACAGGTTGTTTTCGGTTCCATCTACAAAGAAAGAAGAATCTTGGATTTCGCTTATTTCAAGTCGTGTTCTTTGGTGTAAATGCATATTGACCCAGAATTCGCAAAGTGTATCTAATGAGACCAAAATAACAAAACACCGTCTTTTCGCTTCTATATGCGTTTCTATACGATGAATAAGCTTTGCTTGGGCTTCTTTCAATTCGCATGGTATTGTTAGTTGTTTCTGTGTTCATTCACCCACAAATAGCAAAGCAGTGTAATGCCAAAACAAAGCAAAACGGGTTGTTTTCGGTTCCATCTACAAAGAAAGAAGAATCTTGGATTTCGCTTATTTCAAGTTCTTTGGTATAAATGCATATTGACTCGGAATTTGCAAAGCGTATGTAATGAGACCAAAATAACAAAACACCGTCTTTTCGCTTCTATAATAAGCGTTTCTACACGATGAATAAGCTTTGCTTGGGCTTCTTTCAATTCGCAGGTTTTTTCGGTGTGCACCAGAATCACCCCCAACCAAAGCAAAAAGGCTTTTTGGGTTCGGTCTTCATAAAAAGACGATGATAAAGCTCTGATGCGGCTTATTTCCCATTGTTGTTTTTGGGGTTAGAATGCACATTCACCCAGAAATCGCAGCGTGTCATGTTTGGTATCAGCCCAATTCAAGCAAAGGTGTTTTGGTTCCATCTCAATAGAGGACGAATAAGCTTTGATTTTTCTTTCATTGTTCATTCACCCACAAATAGCAAAGGGAAATGTAATAAGCCAAAACGGGTTGTTTCGGGTTCCAACTACATAGAAAGAAGAATCTTGGCTTTCTCTTATTTCAAATCGTGTTCTTTGGTGAAAATGCACATTGACCCAGAAATCGCAAAGTTTATGTAATTAGACCAAAATAACAAGACAGCGTCTTTTTGCTTCCATATGCGTATAAAGAAGACGAATAAGCTTTGATTGGGCTTCTTTCAATTTGCATGGTGTTGTTGGCTGTTTCAGTGTTCATTCACCCACAAATAGTAAAAGTGTAATTGCCGAAACAAAGCAAAACAGGTTGTTTTCGGTTCCATCTACAAAGAAAGAAGAATCTTGGATTTCGCTTATTTCAAGTCGTGTTCTTTGGTGTAAATGCATATTGACCCAGAATTCGCAAAGTGTATCTAATGAGACCAAAATAACAAAACACCGTCTTTTCGCTTCTATATGTATTTCTATACGATGAATAAGCTTTGCTTGGGCTTCTTTCAATTCGCATGGTGTTGTTGGTTGTTTCTGTGTTCATTCACCCACAAATAGCAAAGCAGTGTAATGCCAAAACAAAGCAAAACGGGTTGTTTTCGGTTCCATCTACAAAGAAAGAAGAATCTTGGATTTCGCTTATTTCAAGTTCTTTGGTATAAATGCATATTGACCCAGAATTTGCAAAGCGTATGTAATGAGACCAAAATAACAAAACACCGTCTTTTCGCTTCTATAATAAGCGTTTCTACACGATGAATAAGCTTTGCTTGGGCTTCTTTCAATTCCCAGGTGTTTTGGGTGTGCACCAGAATCACCCCCAACCAAAGCAAAAAGGCTTTTTGGGTTCGGTCTTCATAAAAAGACGATGATAAAGCTCTGATGCGGCTTATTTCCAATTGTTGTTTTTGGGGTTAGAATGCACATTCACCCAGAAATCGCAGCGTGTCATGTTTGGTATCAGCCCAATTCAAGCAAAGGTGTTTTGGTTCCATCTCAATAGAGGACGAATAAGCTTTGATTTTTCTTTCATTGTTCATTCACCCACAAATAGCAAAGGGAAATGTAATAAGCCAAAACAGGTTGTTTCGGGTTCCAACTACATAGAAAGAAGAATCTTGGCTTTCTCTTATTTCAAATCGTGTTCTTTGATGAAAATGCACATTGACCCTGAAATCGCAAAGTTTATGTAATTAGACCAAAATAACAAGACAGCGTCTTTTTGCTTCCATATGCGTATAAAGAAGACGAATAAGCTTTGATTGGGCTTCTTTCAATTTGCATGGTGTTGTTGGCTGTTTCAGTGTTCATTCACCCACAAATAGTAAAAGTGTAATTGCCGAAACAAAGCAAAACAGGTTGTTTTCGGTTCCATCTACAAAGAAAGAAGAATCTTGGATTTCGCTTATTTCAAGTCGTGTTCTTTGGTGTAAATGCATATTGACCCAGAATTCGCAAAGTGTATCTAATGAGACCAAAATAACAAGACAGCGTCATTTTGCTTCCATATGCGTATAAAGAAGACGAATAAGCTTTGATTGGGCTTCTTTCAATTTGCATGGTGGCAGCCCTGACACATGGTGTTGTTGGTTGTTTCAGTGTTCATTCACCCACAAATAGCAAAGCAAAGTGTAATTGCCGAAACAAAGCAAAACAGGTTGTTTTCGGTTCCATCTACAAAGAAAGAAGAATCTTGGATTTCGCTTATTTCAAGTCGTGTTCTTTGGTGTAAATGCATATTGACCCAGAATTCGCAAAGTGTATCTAATGAGACCAAAATAACAAAACACCGTCTTTTCGCTTCTATATGCGTTTCTATACGATGAATAAGCTTTGCTTGGGCTTCTTTCAATTCGCATGGTATTGTTGGGTGTTTCTGTGTTCATTCACCCACAAATAGCAAAGCAGTGTAATGCCAAAACAAAGCAAAATGGGTTGTTTTCGGTTCCATCTACAAAGAAAGAAGAATCTTGGATTTCGCTTATTTCAAGTTCTTTGGTATAAATGCATATTGACTCGGAATTTGCAAAGCGTATGTAATGAGACCAAAATAACAAAACACCGTCTTTTCGCTTCTATAATAAGCGTTTCTACACGATGAATAAGCTTTGCTTGGGCTTCTTTCAATTCCCAGGTGTTTTGGGTGTGCACCAGAATCACCCCCAACCAAAGCAAAAAGGCTTTTTGGGTTCGGTCTCCATAAAAAGACGATGATAAAGCTCTGATGCGGCTTATTTCCAATTGTTGTTTTTGGGGTTAGAATGCACATTCACCCAGAAATCGCAGCGTGTCATGTTTGGTATCAGCCCAATTCAAGCAAAGGTGTTTTGGTTCCATCTCAATAGAGGACGAATAAGCTTTGATTTTTCTTTCATTGTTCATTCACCCACAAATAGCAAAGGGAAATGTATTAAGCCAAAACAGGTTGTTTCGGGTTCCAACTACATAGAAAGAAGAATCTTGGCTTTCTCTTATTTCAAATCGTGTTCTTTGGTGAAAATGCACATTGACCCAGAAATCGCAAAGTTTATGTAATTAGACCAAAATAACAAGACAGCGTCTTTTTGCTTCCATATGCGTATAAAGAAGACGAATAAGCTTTGATTGGGCTTCTTTCAATTTGCATGGTGTTGTTGGCTGTTTCAGTGTTCATTCACCCACAAATAGCAAAGCAAAGTGTAATTGCCGAAACAAAGGAAAACAGGTTGTTTTCGGTTCCATCTACAAAGAAAGAAGAATCTTGGATTTCGCTTATTTCAAGTCGTGTTCTTTGGTGTAAATGCATATTGACCCAGAATTCGCAAAGTGTATCTAATGAGACCAAAATAACAAGACAGCGTCATTTTGCTTCCATATGCGTATAAAGAAGACGAAAAAGCTTTGCTTGGGCTTCTTTCAATTCGCATGGTGTTGTTGGTTGTTTCTGTGTTCATTCACCCACAAATAGCAAAGCAGTGTAATGCCAAAACAAAGCAAAACGGGTTGCTTTCCGTTCCATCTACAAAGAAAGAAGAATCTTGGATTTCGCTTATTTCAAGTTCTTTGGTATAAATGCATATTGACCCAGAATTTGCAAAGTGTATGTAATGAGACCAAAATAACAAAACACCGTCTTTTCGCTTCTATAATAAGCGTTTCTACACGATGAATAAGCTTTGCTTGGGCTTCTTTCAATTCGCAGGTTTTTTGGGTGTGCACCAGAATCACCCCCAACCAAAGCAAAAAGGCTTTTTGGGTTCGGTCTTCATAAAAAGACGATGATAAAGCTCTGATGCGGCTTATTTCCCATTGTTGTTTTTGGGGTTAGAATGCACATTCACCCAGAAATCGCAGCGTGTCATGTTTGGTATCAGCCCAATTCAAGCAAAGGTGTTTTGGTTCCATCTCAATAGAGGACGAATAAGCTTTGATTTTTCTTTCATTGTTCATTCACCCACAAATAGCAAAGGGAAATGTAATAAGCCAAAACAGGTTGTTTCGGGTTCCAACTACATAGAAAGAAGAATCTTGGCTTTCTCTTATTTCAAATCGTGTTCTTTGGTGAAAATGCACATTGACCCAGAAATCGCAAAGTTTATGTAATTAGACCAAAATAACAAGACAGCGTCTTTTTGCTTCCATATGCGTATAAAGAAGACGAATAAGCTTTGATTGGGCTTCTTTCAATTTGCATGGTGTTGTTGGCTGTTTCAGTGTTCATTCACCCACAAATAGCAAAGCAAAGTGTAATTGCCGAAACAAAGCAAAACAGGTTGTTTTCGGTTCCATCTACAAAGAAAGAAGAATCTTGGATTTCGCTTATTTCAAGTCGTGTTCTTTGGTGTAAATGCATATTGACCCAGAATTCGCAAAGTGTATCTAATGAGACCAAAATAACAAAACACCGTCTTTTCGCTTCTATATGCGTTTCTATACGATGAATAAGCTTTGCTTGGGCTTCTTTCAATTCGCATGGTATTGTTAGTTGTTTCTGTGTTCATTCACCCACAAATAGCAAAGCAGTGTAATGCCAAAACAAAGCAAAACGGGTTGTTTTCGGTTCCATCTACAAAGAAAGAAGAATCTTGGATTTCGCTTATTTCAAGTTCTTTGGTATAAATGCATATTGACTCGGAATTTGCAAAGCGTATGTAATGAGACCAAAATAACAAAACACCGTCTTTTCGCTTCTATAATAAGCGTTTCTACACGATGAATAAGCTTTGCTTGGGCTTCTTTCAATTCGCAGGTTTTTTCGGTGTGCACCAGAATCACCCCCAACCAAAGCAAAAAGGCTTTTTGGGTTCGGTCTTCATAAAAAGACGATGATAAAGCTCTGATGCGGCTTATTTCCCATTGTTGTTTTTGGGGTTAGAATGCACATTCACCCAGAAATCGCAGCGTGTCATGTTTGGTATCAGCCCAATTCAAGCAAAGGTGTTTTGGTTCCATCTCAATAGAGGACGAATAAGCTTTGATTTTTCTTTCATTGTTCATTCACCCACAAATAGCAAAGGGAAATGTAATAAGCCAAAACGGGTTGTTTCGGGTTCCAACTACATAGAAAGAAGAATCTTGGCTTTCTCTTATTTCAAATCGTGTTCTTTGGTGAAAATGCACATTGACCCAGAAATCGCAAAGTTTATGTAATTAGACCAAAATAACAAGACAGCGTCTTTTTGCTTCCATATGCGTATAAAGAAGACGAATAAGCTTTGATTGGGCTTCTTTCAATTTGCATGGTGTTGTTGGCTGTTTCAGTGTTCATTCACCCACAAATAGTAAAAGTGTAATTGCCGAAACAAAGCAAAACAGGTTGTTTTCGGTTCCATCTACAAAGAAAGAAGAATCTTGGATTTCGCTTATTTCAAGTCGTGTTCTTTGGTGTAAATGCATATTGACCCAGAATTCGCAAAGTGTATCTAATGAGACCAAAATAACAAAACACCGTCTTTTCGCTTCTATATGTATTTCTATACGATGAATAAGCTTTGCTTGGGCTTCTTTCAATTCGCATGGTGTTGTTGGTTGTTTCTGTGTTCATTCACCCACAAATAGCAAAGCAGTGTAATGCCAAAACAAAGCAAAACGGGTTGTTTTCGGTTCCATCTACAAAGAAAGAAGAATCTTGGATTTCGCTTATTTCAAGTTCTTTGGTATAAATGCATATTGACCCAGAATTTGCAAAGCGTATGTAATGAGACCAAAATAACAAAACACCGTCTTTTCGCTTCTATAATAAGCGTTTCTACACGATGAATAAGCTTTGCTTGGGCTTCTTTCAATTCGCAGGTTTTTTGGGTGTGCACCAGAATCACCCCCAACCAAAGCAAAAAGGCTTTTTGGGTTCGGTCTTCATAAAAAGACGATGATAAAGCTCTGATGCGGCTTATTTCCAATTGTTGTTTTTGGGGTTAGAATGCACATTCACCCAGAAATCGCAGCGTGTCATGTTTGGTATCAGCCCAATTCAAGCAAAGGTGTTTTGGTTCCATCTCAATAGAGGACGAATAAGCTTTGATTTTTCTTTCATTGTTCATTCACCCACAAATAGCAAAGGGAAATGTAATAAGCCAAAACAGGTTGTTTCGGGTTCCAACTACATAGAAAGAAGAATCTTGGCTTTCTCTTATTTCAAATCGTGTTCTTTGATGAAAATGCACATTGACCCTGAAATCGCAAAGTTTATGTAATTACACCAAAATAACAAGACAGCGTCTTTTTGCTTCCATATGCGTATAAAGAAGACGAATAAGCTTTGATTGGGCTTCTTTCAATTTGCATGGTGTTGTTGGCTGTTTCAGTGTTCATTCACCCACAAATAGTAAAAGTGTAATTGCCGAAACAAAGCAAAACAGGTTGTTTTCGGTTCCATCTACAAAGAAAGAAGAATCTTGGATTTCGCTTATTTCAAGTCGTGTTCTTTGGTGTAAATGCATATTGACCCAGAATTCGCAAAGTGTATCTAATGAGACCAAAATAACAAGACAGCGTCATTTTGCTTCCATATGCGTATAAAGAAGACGAATAAGCTTTGATTGGGCTTCTTTCAATTTGCATGGTGGCAGTCCTGACACATGGTGTTGTTGGTTGTTTCAGTGTTCATTCACCCACAAATAGCAAAGCAAAGTGTAATTGCCGAAACAAAGCAAAACAGGTTGTTTTCGGTTCCATCTACAAAGAAAGAAGAATCTTGGATTTCGCTTATTTCAAGTCGTGTTCTTTGGTGTAAATGCATATTGACCCAGAATTCGCAAAGTGTATCTAATGAGACCAAAATAACAAAACACCGTCTTTTCGCTTCTATATGCGTTTCTATACGATGAATAAGCTTTGCTTGGGCTTCTTTCAATTCGCATGGTATTGTTGGGTGTTTCTGTGTTCATTCACCCACAAATAGCAAAGCAGTGTAATGCCAAAACAAAGCAAAATGGGTTGTTTTCGGTTCCATCTACAAAGAAAGAAGAATCTTGGATTTCGCTTATTTCAAGTTCTTTGGTATAAATGCATATTGACCCAGAATTTGCAAAGCGTATGTAATGAGACCAAAATAACAAAACACCGTCTTTTCGCTTCTATAATAAGCGTTTCTACACGATGAATAAGCTTTGCTTGGGCTTCTTTCAATTCCCAGGTGTTTTGGGTGTGCACCAGAATCACCCCCAACCAAAGCAAAAAGGCTTTTTGGGTTCGGTCTTCATAAAAAGACGATGATAAAGCTCTGATGCGGCTTATTTCCAATTGTTGTTTTTGGGGTTAGAATGCACATTCACCCAGAAATCGCAGCGTGTCATGTTTGGTATCAGCCCAATTCAAGCAAAGGTGTTTTGGTTCCATCTCAATAGAGGACGAATAAGCTTTGATTTTTCTTTCATTGTTCATTCACCCACAAATAGCAAAGGGAAATGTATTAATCCAAAACAGGTTGTTTCGGGTTCCAACTACATAGAAAGAAGAATCTTGGCTTTCTCTTATTTCAAATCGTGTTCTTTGGTGAAAATGCACATTGACCCAGAAATCGCAAAGTTTATGTAATTAGACCAAAATAACAAGACAGCGTCTTTTTGCTTCCATATGCGTATAAAGAAGACGAATAAGCTTTGATTGGGCTTCTTTCAATTTGCATGGTGTTGTTGGCTGTTTCAGTGTTCATTCACCCACAAATAGCAAAGCAAAGTGTAATTGCCGAAACAAAGGAAAACAGGTTGTTTTCGGTTCCATCTACAAAGAAAGAAGAATCTTGGATTTCGCTTATTTCAAGTCGTGTTCTTTGGTGTAAATGCATATTGACCCAGAATTCGCAAAGTGTATCTAATGAGACCAAAATAACAAAACACCGTCTTTTCGCTTCTATATGCGTTTCTATACGATGAATAAGCTTTGCTTGGGCTTCTTTCAATTCGCATGGTATTGTTGGTTGTTTCTGTGTTCATTCACCCACAAATAGCAAAGCAGTGTAATGCCAAAACAAAGCAAAACGGGTTGTTTTCGGTTCCATCTACAAAGAAAGAAGAATCTTGGATTTCGCTTATTTCAAGTTCTTTGGTATAAATGCATATTGACCCAGAATTTGCAAAGCGTATGTAATGAGACCAAAATAACAAAACACCGTCTTTTCGCTTCTATAATAAGCGTTTCTACACGATGAATAAGCTTTGCTTGGGCTTCTTTCAATTCGCAGGTTTTTTGGGTGTGCACCAGAATCACCCCCAACCAAAGCAAAAAGGCTTTTTGGGTTCGGTCTTCATAAAAAGACGATGATAAAGCTCTGATGCGGCTTATTTCCCATTGTTGTTTTTGGGGTTAGAATGCACATTCACCCAGAAATCGCAGCGTGTCATGTTTGGTATCAGCCCAATTCAAGCAAAGGTGTTTTGGTTCCATCTCAATAGAGGACGAATAAGCTTTGATTTTTCTTTCATTGTTCATTCACCCACAAATAGCAAAGGGAAATGTAATAAGCCAAAACAGGTTGTTTCGGGTTCCAACTACATAGAAAGAAGAATCTTGGCTTTCTCTTATTTCAAATCGTGTTCTTTGGTGAAAATGCACATTGACCCAGAAATCGCAAAGTTTATGTAATTAGACCAAAATAACAAGACAGCGTCTTTTTGCTTCCATATGCGTATAAAGAAGACGAATAAGCTTTGATTGGGCTTCTTTCAATTTGCATGGTGTTGTTGGCTGTTTCAGTGTTCATTCACCCACAAATAGCAAAGCAAAGTGTAATTGCCGAAACAAAGCAAAACAGGTTGTTTTCGGTTCCATCTACAAAGAAAGAAGAATCTTGGATTTCGCTTATTTCAAGTCGTGTTCTTTGGTGTAAATGCATATTGACCCAGAATTCGCAAAGTGTATCTAATGAGACCAAAATAACAAGACAGCGTCATTTTGCTTCCATATGCGTATAAAGAAGACGAATAAGCTTTGATTGGGCTTCTTTCAATTTGCATGGTGGCAGCCCTGACACATGGTGTTGTTGGTTGTTTCAGTGTTCATTCACCCACAAATAGCAAAGCAAAGTGTAATTGCCGAAACAAAGCAAAACAGGTTGTTTTCGGTTCCATCTACAAAGAAAGAAGAATCTTGGATTTCGCTTATTTCAAGTCGTGTTCTTTGGTGTAAATGCATATTGACCCAGAATTCGCAAAGTGTATCTAATGAGACCAAAATAACAAAACACCGTCTTTTCGCTTCTATATGCGTTTCTATACGATGAATAAGCTTTGCTTGGGCTTCTTTCAATTCGCATGGTATTGTTAGTTGTTTCTGTGTTCATTCACCCACAAATAGCAAAGCAGTGTAATGCCAAAACAAAGCAAAACGGGTTGTTTTCGGTTCCATCTACAAAGAAAGAAGAATCTTGGATTTCGCTTATTTCAAGTTCTTTGGTATAAATGCATATTGACCCGGAATTTGCAAAGCGTATGTAATGAGACCAAAATAACAAAACACCGTCTTTTCGCTTCTATAATAAGCGTTTCTACACGATGAATAAGCTTTGCTTGGGCTTCTTTCAATTCGCAGGTTTTTTGGGTGTGCACCAGAATCACCCCCAACCAAAGCAAAAAGGCTTTTTGGGTTCGGTCTTCATAAAAAGACGATGATAAAGCTCTGATGCGGCTTATTTCCCATTGTTGTTTTTGGGGTTAGAATGCACATTCACCCAGAAATCGCAGCGTGTCATGTTTGGTATCAGCCCAATTCAAGCAAAGGTGTTTTGGTTCCATCTCAATAGAGGACGAATAAGCTTTGATTTTTCTTTCATTGTTCATTCACCCACAAATAGCAAAGGGAAATGTAATAAGCCAAAACGGGTTGTTTCGGGTTCCAACTACATAGAAAGAAGAATCTTGGCTTTCTCTTATTTCAAATCGTGTTCTTTGGTGAAAATGCACATTGACCCAGAAATCGCAAAGTTTATGTAATTAGACCAAAATAACAAGACAGCGTCTTTTTGCTTCCATATGCGTATAAAGAAGACGAATAAGCTTTGATTGGGCTTCTTTCAATTTGCATGGTGTTGTTGGCTGTTTCAGTGTTCATTCACCCACAAATAGTAAAAGTGTAATTGCCGAAACAAAGCAAAACAGGTTGTTTTCGGTTCCATCTACAAAGAAAGAAGAATCTTGGATTTCGCTTATTTCAAGTCGTGTTCTTTGGTGTAAATGCATATTGACCCAGAATTCGCAAAGTGTATCTAATGAGACCAAAATAACAAAACACCGTCTTTTCGCTTCTATATGTATTTCTATACGATGAATAAGCTTTGCTTGGGCTTCTTTCAATTCGCATGGTGTTGTTGGTTGTTTCTGTGTTCATTCACCCACAAATAGCAAAGCAGTGTAATGCCAAAACAAAGCAAAACGGGTTGTTTTCGGTTCCATCTACAAAGAAAGAAGAATCTTGGATTTCGCTTATTTCAAGTTCTTTGGTATAAATGCATATTGACCCAGAATTTGCAAAGCGTATGTAATGAGACCAAAATAACAAAACACCGTCTTTTCGCTTCTATAATAAGCGTTTCTACACGATGAATAAGCATTGCTTGGACTTCTTTCAATTCGCAGGTTTTTTGGGTGTGCACCAGAATCACCCCCAACCAAAGCAAAAAGGCTTTTTGGGTTCGGTCTTCATAAAAAGACGATGATAAAGCTCTGATGCGGCTTATTTCCAATTGTTGTTTTTGGGGTTAGAATGCACATTCACCCAGAAATCGCAGCGTGTCATGTTTGGTATCAGCCCAATTCAAGCAAAGGTGTTTTGGTTCCATCTCAATAGAGGACGAATAAGCTTTGATTTTTCTTTCATTGTTCATTCACCCACAAATAGCAAAGGGAAATGTAATAAGCCAAAACAGGTTGTTTCGGGTTCCAACTACATAGAAAGAAGAATCTTGGCTTTCTCTTATTTCAAATCGTGTTCTTTGATGAAAATGCACATTGACCCTGAAATCGCAAAGTTTATGTAATTACACCAAAATAACAAGACAGCGTCTTTTTGCTTCCATATGCGTATAAAGAAGACGAATAAGCTTTGATTGGGCTTCTTTCAATTTGCATGGTGTTGTTGGCTGTTTCAGTGTTCATTCACCCACAAATAGCAAAGCAAAGTGTAATTGCCGAAACAAAGCAAAACAGGTTGTTTTCGGTTCCATCTACAAAGAAAGAAGAATCTTGGATTTCGCTTATTTCAAGTCGTGTTCTTTGGTGTAAATGCATATTGACCCAGAATTCGCAAAGTGTATCTAATGAGACCAAAATAACAAGACAGCGTCATTTTGCTTCCATATGCGTATAAAGAAGACGAATAAGCTTTGATTGGGCTTCTTTCAATTTGCATGGTGGCAGCCCTGACACATGGTGTTGTTGGTTGTTTCAGTGTTCATTCACCCACAAATAGCAAAGCAAAGTGTAATTGCCGAAACAAAGCAAAACAGGTTGTTTTCGGTTCCATCTACAAAGAAAGAAGAATCTTGGATTTCGCTTATTTCAAGTCGTGTTCTTTGGTGTAAATGCATATTGACCCAGAATTCGCAAAGTGTATCTAATGAGACCAAAATAACAAAACACCGTCTTTTCGCTTCTATATGCGTTTCTATACGATGAATAAGCTTTGCTTGGGCTTCTTTCAATTCGCATGGTATTGTTAGTTGTTTCTGTGTTCATTCACCCACAAATAGCAAAGCAGTGTAATGCCAAAACAAAGCAAAACGGGTTGTTTTCGGTTCCATCTACAAAGAAAGAAGAATCTTGGATTTCGCTTATTTCAAGTTCTTTGGTATAAATGCATATTGACCCGGAATTTGCAAAGCGTATGTAATGAGACCAAAATAACAAAACACCGTCTTTTCGCTTCTATAATAAGCGTTTCTACACGATGAATAAGCTTTGCTTGGGCTTCTTTCAATTCGCAGGCTTTTTCGGTGTGCACCAGAATCACCCCCAACCAAAGCAAAAAGGCTTTTTGGGTTCGGTCTTCATAAAAAGACGATGATAAAGCTCTGATGCGGCTTATTTCCCATTGTTGTTTTTGGGGTTAGAATGCACATTCACCCAGAAATCGCAGCGTGTCATGTTTGGTATCAGCCCAATTCAAGCAAAGGTGTTTTGGTTCCATTTCAATAGAGGACGAATAAGCTTTGATTTTTCTTTCATTGTTCATTCACCCACAAATAGCAAAGGGAAATGTAATAAGCCAAAACGGGTTGTTTCGGGTTCCAACTACATAGAAAGAAGAATCTTGGCTTTCTCTTATTTCAAATCGTGTTCTTTGGTGAAAATGCACATTGACCCAGAAATCGCAAAGTTTATGTAATTAGACCAAAATAACAAGACAGCGTCTTTTTGCTTCCATATGCGTATAAAGAAGACGAATAAGCTTTGATTGGGCTTCTTTCAATTTGCATGGTGTTGTTGGCTGTTTCAGTGTTCATTCACCCACAAATAGTAAAAGTGTAATTGCCGAAACAAAGCAAAACAGGTTGTTTTCGGTTCCATCTACAAAGAAAGAAGAATCTTGGATTTCGCTTATTTCAAGTCGTGTTCTTTGGTGTAAATGCATATTGACCCAGAATTCGCAAAGTGTATCTAATGAGACCAAAATAACAAAACACCGTCTTTTCGCTTCTATATGTATTTCTATACGATGAATAAGCTTTGCTTGGGCTTCTTTCAATTCGCATGGTGTTGTTGGTTGTTTCTGTGTTCATTCACCCACAAATAGCAAAGCAGTGTAATGCCAAAACAAAGCAAAACGGGTTGTTTTCGGTTCCATCTACAAAGAAAGAAGAATCTTGGATTTCGCTTATTTCAAGTTCTTTGGTATAAATGCATATTGACCCAGAATTTGCAAAGCGTATGTAATGAGACCAAAATAACAAAACACCGTCTTTTCGCTTCTATAATAAGCGTTTCTACACGATGAATAAGCTTTGCTTGGGCTTCTTTCAATTCGCAGGTTTTTTGGGTGTGCACCAGAATCACCCCCAACCAAAGCAAAAAGGCTTTTTGGGTTCGGTCTTCATAAAAAGACGATGATAAAGCTCTGATGCGGCTTATTTCCAATTGTTGTTTTTGGGGTTAGAATGCACATTCACCCAGAAATCGCAGCGTGTCATGTTTGGTATCAGCCCAATTCAAGCAAAGGTGTTTTGGTTCCATCTCAATAGAGGACGAATAAGCTTTGATTTTTCTTTCATTGTTCATTCACCCACAAATAGCAAAGGGAAATGTAATAAGCCAAAACAGGTTGTTTCGGGTTCCAACTACATAGAAAGAAGAATCTTGGCTTTCTCTTATTTCAAATCGTGTTCTTTGATGAAAATGCACATTGACCCTGAAATCGCAAAGTTTATGTAATTACACCAAAATAACAAGACAGCGTCTTTTTGCTTCCATATGCGTATAAAGAAGACGAATAAGCTTTGATTGGGCTTCTTTCAATTTGCATGGTGTTGTTGGCTGTTTCAGTGTTCATTCACCCACAAATAGCAAAGCAAAGTGTAATTGCCGAAACAAAGCAAAACAGGTTGTTTTCGGTTCCATCTACAAAGAAAGAAGAATCTTGGATTTCGCTTATTTCAAGTCGTGTTCTTTGGTGTAAATGCATATTGACCCAGAATTCGCAAAGTGTATCTAATGAGACCAAAATAACAAGACAGCGTCATTTTGCTTCCATATGCGTATAAAGAAGACGAATAAGCTTTGATTGGGCTTCTTTCAATTTGCATGGTGGCAGCCCTGACACATGGTGTTGTTGGTTGTTTCAGTGTTCATTCACCCACAAATAGCAAAGCAAAGTGTAATTGCCGAAACAAAGCAAAACAGGTTGTTTTCGGTTCCATCTACAAAGAAAGAAGAATCTTGGATTTCGCTTATTTCAAGTCGTGTTCTTTGGTGTAAATGCATATTGACCCAGAATTCGCAAAGTGTATCTAATGAGACCAAAATAACAAAACACCGTCTTTTCGCTTCTATATGCGTTTCTATACGATGAATAAACTTGGGCTTCTTTCAATTCGCATGGTATTGTTAGTTGTTTCTGTGTTCATTCACCCACAAATAGCAAAGCAGTGTAATGCCAAAACAAAGCAAAACGGGTTGTTTTCGGTTCCATCTACAAAGAAAGAAGAATCTTGGATTTGGCTTATTTCAAGTTCTTTGGTGTAAATGCATATTGACCCAGAATTTGCAAAGCGTATGTAATGAGACCAAAATAACAAAACACCGTCTTTTCGCTTCTATAATAAGCACGATGAATACACGATGAATAAGCTTGGGTGCACCAGAATCACCCCCAACCAAAGCAAAAAGGCTTTTTGGGTTCGGTCTTCATAAAAAGACGATGATAAAGCTCTGATGCGGCTTATTTCCAATTGTTGTTTTTGGGGTTAGAATGCACATTCACCCAGAAATCGCAGCGTGTCATGTTTGGTATCAGCCCAATTCAAGCAAAGGTGTTTTGGTTCCATCTCAATAGAGGACGAATAAGCTTTGATTTTTCTTTCATTGTTCATTCACCCACAAATAGCAAAGGGAAATGTAATAAGCCAAAACGGGTTGTTTCGGGTTCCAACTACATAGAAAGAAGAATCTTGGCTTTCTCTTATTTCAAATCGTGTTCTTTGGTGAAAATGCACATTGACCCAGAAATCGCAAAGTTTATGTAATTAGACCAAAATAACAAGACAGCGTCTTTTTGCTTCCATATGCGTATAAAGAAGACGAATAAGCTTTGATTGGGCTTCTTTCAATTTGCATGGTGGCAGCCCTGACACATGGTGTTGTTGGTTGTTTCAGTGTTCATTCACCCACAAATAGCAAAGCAAAGTGTAATTGCCGAAACAAAGCAAAACAGGTTGTTTTGGGTTCCATCTACAAAGAAAGAAGAATCTTGGATTTGGCTTACTTCAAGTTCTTTGGTGTAAATGCATATTGACCCAGAATTTGCAAAGCGTATGTAATGAGACCAAAATAACAAAACACCGTCTTTTCGCTTCTATAATAAGCACGATGAATACACGATGAATAAGCTTGGGCTTCTTTCAATTCGCAGGTGTTTTGGGTGTGCACCAGAATCACCCCCAACCAAAGCAAAAAGGCTTTTTGGGTTCGGTCTTCATAAAAAGACGATGATAAAGCTCTGATGCGGCTTATTTCCAATTGTTGTTTTTGGGGTTAGAATGCACATTCACCCAGAAATCGCAGCGTGTCATGTTTGGTATCAGCCCAATTCAAGCAAAGGTGTTTTGGTTCCATCTCAATAGAGGACGAATAAGCTTTGATTTTTCTTTCATTGTTCATTCACCCACAAATAGCTAAGGGAAATGTATTAAGTCAAAACAGGTTGTTTCGGGTTCCAACTACATAAGAAAGAAGAATCTTGGCTTTCTCTTATTTCAAATCGTGTTCTTTGGTGTAAATGCATATTGACCCAGAATTCGCAAAGCGTATCTAATGAGACCAAAATAACAAAACACCGTCTTTTCGCTTCTATATGCGTTTCTATACGATGAATAAGCTTTGCTTGGGCTTCTTTCAATTCGCATGGTGTTGTTGGTTGTTTCTGTGTTCATTCACCCACAAATAGCAAAGCAGTGTTATGCCAAAACAAAGCAAAACGGGTTGTTTTCCAGTTACAGATAGGTAGCCGTGTTGGTCTGCCATAGTCAAAACAAAACAAATTCCTTCCAGTAGCACCTTAAAGACCAACTAAGTCAGTTCATGGTATGAGCTTTCGTGTGCATGCACACTTCTTCAGATACACTTAGTTGGTCTTTAAGGTGCTACTGGAAGGAATTTGTTCGGGTTGTTTACCGTTCCATCTACAAAGAAAGAAGAATCTTGGATTTCGCTTATTTCAAGTTCTTTGGTATAAATGGATATTGACCCAGAATTTGCAAAGCGTATGTAATGAGACCAAAATAACAAAACACCGTCTTTTCGCTTCTATAATAAGCGTTTCTACACGATGAATAAGCTTTGCTTGGGCTTCTTTCAATTCCCAGGTGTTTTGGGTGTGCACCAGAATCACCCCCAACCAAAGCAAAAAGACTTTTTGGGTTCGGTCTTCATTAAAAAGACGATGATAAAGCTCTGATGCGGCTTATTTCCAATTGTTGTTTTTGGGGTTAGAATGCACATTCACCCAGAAATCGCAGCGTGTCATGTTTGGTATCAGCCCAATTCAAGCAAAGGTGTTTTGGTTCCATCTCAATAGAGGACGAATAAGCTTTGATTTTTCTTTCATTGTTCATTCACCCACAAATAGCAAAGGGAAATGTAATAAGCCAAAACAGGTTGTTTCGGGTTCCAACTACATAGAAAGAAGAATCTTGGCTTTCTCTTATTTCAAATCGTGTTCTTTGGTGAAAATGCACATTGACCCAGAAATCGCAAAGTTTATGTAATTAGACCAAAATAACAAGACAGCGTCTTTTTGCTTCCATATGCGTATAAAGAAGACGAATAAGCTTTGATTGGGCTTCTTTCAATTTGCATGGTGTTGTTGGTTGTTTAAGTGTTCATTCACCCACAAATAGCAAAGCAAAGTGTAATGCCGAAACAAAGCAAAACAGGTTGTTTTCGGTTCCATCTACAAAGAAAGAAGAATCTTGGATTTCGCTTATTTCAAGTCGTGTTCTTTGGTGTAAATGCATATTGACCCAGAATTCGCAAAGTGTATCTAATGAGACCAAAATAACAAAACACCGTCTTTTCGCTTCTATATGCGTTTCTATACGATGAATAAGCTTTCCTTGGGCTTCTTTCAATTCGCATGGTGATGTTGATTGTTTCTGTGTTCATTCACCCACAAATAGCAAAGCAGTGTAATGCCAAAACAAAGCAAAACGGGTTGTTTTCCGTTCCATCTACAAAGAAAGAAGAATCTTGGATTTCGCTTATTTCAAGTCGTGTTCTTTGGTGTAAATGCATATTGACCCAGAATTCGCAGTGTATCTAATGAGACCAAAATAACAAAACACCGTCTTTTCGCTTCTATATGCGTTTCTATACGATGAATAAGCTTTGCTTGGGCTTCTTTCAATTCGCATGGTGTTGTTGGTTGTTTCTGTGTTCATTCACCCACAGCAGTGTAAAAGCAGTGTAATGCCAAAACAAAGCAGTGTAATGCCAAAACAAACAAAACGGGTTGTTTTCCGTTCCATCTACAAAGAAAGAAGAATCTTGGATTTCGCTTATTTCAAGTTCTTTAGTATAAATGCATATTGACCCAGAATTTGCAAAGCGTATGTAATGAGACCAAAATAACAAAACACCGTCTTTTCGCTTCTATAATAAGCGTTTCTACACGATGAATAAGCTTTGCTTGGGCTTCTTTAATTCGCATGTTTTTTGGGTGTGCACCAGAATCACCCCCAACCAAAGCAAAAAGGCTTTTTGGGTTCGGTCTCCATAAAAAGACGATGATAAAGCTCCGATGCGGCTTATTTCCAATTGTTGTTTTTGGGGTTAGAATGCACATTCACCCAGAAATCGCAGCGTGTCATGTTTGGTATCAGCCCAATTCAAGCAAAGGTGTTTTGGTTCCATCTCAATAGAGGACGAATAAGCTTTGATTTTTCTTTCATTGTTCATTCACCCACAAATAGCAAAGGGAAATGTAATAAGCCAAAACAGTTGTTTCGGGTTCCAACTACATAGAAAGAAGAATCTTGGCTTTCTCTTATTTCAAATCGTGTTCTTTGGTGAAAATGCACATTGACCCAGAATTCGCAAAGTGTATCTAATGAGACCAAAATAACAAGACAGCGTCATTTTGCTTCCATATGCGTATAAAGAAGACGAATAAGCTTTGATTGGGCTTCTTTCAATTTGCATGGTTGCAGCCCTGACACATGGTGTTGTTGGTTGTTTCAGGGTTCATTCACCCACAAATAGCAAAGCAAAGTGTAATTGCCGAAACAAAGCAAAACAGGTTGTTTTCGGTTCCATCTACAAAGAAAGAAGAATCTTGGATTTCGCTTATTTCAAGTTCTTTGGTGTAAATGCATATTGACCCAGAATTTGCAAAGCGTATGTAATGAGACCAAAATAACAAAACACCGTCTTTTCGCTTCTATAATAAGCACGATGAATACACGATGAATAAGCTTGGGCTTCTTTCAATTCGCAGGTGTTTTGGGTGTGCACCAGAATCACCCCCAACCAAAGCAAAAAGGCTTTTTGGGTTCGGTCTTCATAAAAAGACGATGATAAAGCTCTGATGCGGCTTATTTCCAATTGTTGTTTTTGGGGTTAGAATGCACATTCACCCAGAAATCGCAGCGTGTCATGTTTGGTATCAGCCCAATTCAAGCAAAGGTGTTTTGGTTCCATCTCAATAGAGGACGAATAAGCTTTGATTTTTCTTTCATTGTTCATTCACCCACAAATAGCTAAGGGAAATGTATTAAGTCAAAACAGGTTGTTTCGGGTTCCAACTACATAAGAAAGAAGAATCTTGGCTTTCTCTTATTTCAAATCGTGTTCTTTGGTGTAAATGCATATTGACCCAGAATTCGCAAAGCGTATCTAATGAGACCAAAATAACAAAACACCGTCTTTTCGCTTCTATATGCGTTTCTATACGATGAATAAGCTTTGCTTGGGCTTCTTTCAATTCGCATGGTGTTGTTGGTTGTTTCTGTGTTCATTCACCCACAAATAGCAAAGCAGTGTTATGCCAAAACAAAGCAAAACGGGTTGTTTTCCAGTTACAGATAGGTAGCCGTGTTGGTCTGCCATAGTCAAAACAAAACAAATTCCTTCCAGTAGCACCTTAAAGACCAACTAAGTCAGTTCATGGTATGAGCTTTCGTGTGCATGCACACTTCTTCAGATACACTTAGTTGGTCTTTAAGGTGCTACTGGAAGGAATTTGTTCGGGTTGTTTACCGTTCCATCTACAAAGAAAGAAGAATCTTGGATTTCGCTTATTTCAAGTTCTTTGGTATAAATGCATATTGACCCAGAATTTGCAAAGCGTATGTAATGAGACCAAAATAACAAAACACCGTCTTTTCGCTTCTATAATAAGCGTTTCTACACGATGAATAAGCTTTGCTTGGGCTTCTTTCAATTCCCAGGTGTTTTGGGTGTGCACCAGAATCACCCCCAACCAAAGCAAAAAGACTTTTTGGGTTCGGTCTTCATTAAAAAGACGATGATAAAGCTCTGATGCGGCTTATTTCCAATTGTTGTTTTTGGGGTTAGAATGCACATTCACCCAGAAATCGCAGCGTGTCATGTTTGGTATCAGCCCAATTCAAGCAAAGGTGTTTTGGTTCCATCTCAATAGAGGACGAATAAGCTTTGATTTTTCTTTCATTGTTCATTCACCCACAAATAGCAAAGGGAAATGTAATAAGCCAAAACAGGTTGTTTCGGGTTCCAACTACATAGAAAGAAGAATCTTGGCTTTCTCTTATTTCAAATCGTGTTCTTTGGTGAAAATGCACATTGACCCAGAAATCGCAAAGTTTATGTAATTAGACCAAAATAACAAGACAGCGTCTTTTTGCTTCCATATGCGTATAAAGAAGACGAATAAGCTTTGATTGGGCTTCTTTCAATTTGCATGGTGTTGTTGGTTGTTTAAGTGTTCATTCACCCACAAATAGCAAAGCAAAGTGTAATGCCGAAACAAAGCAAAACAGGTTGTTTTCGGTTCCATCTACAAAGAAAGAAGAATCTTGGATTTCGCTTATTTCAAGTCGTGTTCTTTGGTGTAAATGCATATTGACCCAGAATTCGCAAAGTGTATCTAATGAGACCAAAATAACAAAACACCGTCTTTTCGCTTCTATATGCGTTTCTATACGATGAATAAGCTTTCCTTGGGCTTCTTTCAATTCGCATGGTGATGTTGATTGTTTCTGTGTTCATTCACCCACAAATAGCAAAGCAGTGTAATGCCAAAACAAAGCAAAACGGGTTGTTTTCCGTTCCATCTACAAAGAAAGAAGAATCTTGGATTTCGCTTATTTCAAGTCGTGTTCTTTGGTGTAAATGCATATTGACCCAGAATTCGCAGTGTATCTAATGAGACCAAAATAACAAAACACCGTCTTTTCGCTTCTATATGCGTTTCTATACGATGAATAAGCTTTGCTTGGGCTTCTTTCAATTCGCATGGTGTTGTTGGTTGTTTCTGTGTTCATTCACCCACAGCAGTGTAAAAGCAGTGTAATGCCAAAACAAAGCAGTGTAATGCCAAAACAAACAAAACGGGTTGTTTTCCGTTCCATCTACAAAGAAAGAAGAATCTTGGATTTCGCTTATTTCAAGTTCTTTAGTATAAATGCATATTGACCCAGAATTTGCAAAGCGTATGTAATGAGACCAAAATAACAAAACACCGTCTTTTCGCTTCTATAATAAGCGTTTCTACACGATGAATAAGCTTTGCTTGGGCTTCTTTAATTCGCATGTTTTTTGGGTGTGCACCAGAATCACCCCCAACCAAAGCAAAAAGGCTTTTTGGGTTCGGTCTCCATAAAAAGACGATGATAAAGCTCCGATGCGGCTTATTTCCAATTGTTGTTTTTGGGGTTAGAATGCACATTCACCCAGAAATCGCAGCGTGTCATGTTTGGTATCAGCCCAATTCAAGCAAAGGTGTTTTGGTTCCATCTCAATAGAGGACGAATAAGCTTTGATTTTTCTTTCATTGTTCATTCACCCACAAATAGCAAAGGGAAATGTAATAAGCCAAAACAGTTGTTTCGGGTTCCAACTACATAGAAAGAAGAATCTTGGCTTTCTCTTATTTCAAATCGTGTTCTTTGGTGAAAATGCACATTGACCCAGAATTCGCAAAGTGTATCTAATGAGACCAAAATAACAAGACAGCGTCATTTTGCTTCCATATGCGTATAAAGAAGACGAATAAGCTTTGATTGGGCTTCTTTCAATTTGCATGGTTGCAGCCCTGACACATGGTGTTGTTGGTTGTTTCAGGGTTCATTCACCCACAAATAGCAAAGCAAAGTGTAATTGCCGAAACAAAGCAAAACAGGTTGTTTTCGGTTCCATCTACAAAGAAAGAAGAATCTTGGATTTCGCTTATTTCAAGTTCTTTGGTGTAAATGCATATTGACCCAGAATTTGCAAAGCGTATGTAATGAGACCAAAATAACAAAACACCGTCTTTTCGCTTCTATAATAAGCACGATGAATACACGATGAATAAGCTTGGGCTTCTTTCAATTCGCAGGTGTTTTGGGTGTGCACCAGAATCACCCCCAACCAAAGCAAAAAGGCTTTTTGGGTTCGGTCTTCATAAAAAGACGATGATAAAGCTCTGATGCGGCTTATTTCCAATTGTTGTTTTTGGGGTTAGAATGCACATTCACCCAGAAATCGCAGCGTGTCATGTTTGGTATCAGCCCAATTCAAGCAAAGGTGTTTTGGTTCCATCTCAATAGAGGACGAATAAGCTTTGATTTTTCTTTCATTGTTCATTCACCCACAAATAGCTAAGGGAAATGTATTAAGTCAAAACAGGTTGTTTCGGGTTCCAACTACATAAGAAAGAAGAATCTTGGCTTTCTCTTATTTCAAATCGTGTTCTTTGGTGTAAATGCATATTGACCCAGAATTCGCAAAGCGTATCTAATGAGACCAAAATAACAAAACACCGTCTTTTCGCTTCTATATGCGTTTCTATACGATGAATAAGCTTTGCTTGGGCTTCTTTCAATTCGCATGGTGTTGTTGGTTGTTTCTGTGTTCATTCACCCACAAATAGCAAAGCAGTGTTATGCCAAAACAAAGCAAAACGGGTTGTTTTCCAGTTACAGATAGGTAGCCGTGTTGGTCTGCCATAGTCAAAACAAAACAAATTCCTTCCAGTAGCACCTTAAAGACCAACTAAGTCAGTTCATGGTATGAGCTTTCGTGTGCATGCACACTTCTTCAGATACACTTAGTTGGTCTTTAAGGTGCTACTGGAAGGAATTTGTTCGGGTTGTTTACCGTTCCATCTACAAAGAAAGAAGAATCTTGGATTTCGCTTATTTCAAGTTCTTTGGTATAAATGGATATTGACCCAGAATTTGCAAAGCGTATGTAATGAGACCAAAATAACAAAACACCGTCTTTTCGCTTCTATAATAAGCGTTTCTACACGATGAATAAGCTTTGCTTGGGCTTCTTTCAATTCCCAGGTGTTTTGGGTGTGCACCAGAATCACCCCCAACCAAAGCAAAAAGACTTTTTGGGTTCGGTCTTCATTAAAAAGACGATGATAAAGCTCTGATGCGGCTTATTTCCAATTGTTGTTTTTGGGGTTAGAATGCACATTCACCCAGAAATCGCAGCGTGTCATGTTTGGTATCAGCCCAATTCAAGCAAAGGTGTTTTGGTTCCATCTCAATAGAGGACGAATAAGCTTTGATTTTTCTTTCATTGTTCATTCACCCACAAATAGCAAAGGGAAATGTAATAAGCCAAAACAGGTTGTTTCGGGTTCCAACTACATAGAAAGAAGAATCTTGGCTTTCTCTTATTTCAAATCGTGTTCTTTGGTGAAAATGCACATTGACCCAGAAATCGCAAAGTTTATGTAATTAGACCAAAATAACAAGACAGCGTCTTTTTGCTTCCATATGCGTATAAAGAAGACGAATAAGCTTTGATTGGGCTTCTTTCAATTTGCATGGTGTTGTTGGTTGTTTAAGTGTTCATTCACCCACAAATAGCAAAGCAAAGTGTAATGCCGAAACAAAGCAAAACAGGTTGTTTTCGGTTCCATCTACAAAGAAAGAAGAATCTTGGATTTCGCTTATTTCAAGTCGTGTTCTTTGGTGTAAATGCATATTGACCCAGAATTCGCAAAGTGTATCTAATGAGACCAAAATAACAAAACACCGTCTTTTCGCTTCTATATGCGTTTCTATACGATGAATAAGCTTTCCTTGGGCTTCTTTCAATTCGCATGGTGATGTTGATTGTTTCTGTGTTCATTCACCCACAAATAGCAAAGCAGTGTAATGCCAAAACAAAGCAAAACGGGTTGTTTTCCGTTCCATCTACAAAGAAAGAAGAATCTTGGATTTCGCTTATTTCAAGTCGTGTTCTTTGGTGTAAATGCATATTGACCCAGAATTCGCAGTGTATCTAATGAGACCAAAATAACAAAACACCGTCTTTTCGCTTCTATATGCGTTTCTATACGATGAATAAGCTTTGCTTGGGCTTCTTTCAATTCGCATGGTGTTGTTGGTTGTTTCTGTGTTCATTCACCCACAGCAGTGTAAAAGCAGTGTAATGCCAAAACAAAGCAGTGTAATGCCAAAACAAACAAAACGGGTTGTTTTCCGTTCCATCTACAAAGAAAGAAGAATCTTGGATTTCGCTTATTTCAAGTTCTTTAGTATAAATGCATATTGACCCAGAATTTGCAAAGCGTATGTAATGAGACCAAAATAACAAAACACCGTCTTTTCGCTTCTATAATAAGCGTTTCTACACGATGAATAAGCTTTGCTTGGGCTTCTTTAATTCGCATGTTTTTTGGGTGTGCACCAGAATCACCCCCAACCAAAGCAAAAAGGCTTTTTGGGTTCGGTCTCCATAAAAAGACGATGATAAAGCTCCGATGCGGCTTATTTCCAATTGTTGTTTTTGGGGTTAGAATGCACATTCACCCAGAAATCGCAGCGTGTCATGTTTGGTATCAGCCCAATTCAAGCAAAGGTGTTTTGGTTCCATCTCAATAGAGGACGAATAAGCTTTGATTTTTCTTTCATTGTTCATTCACCCACAAATAGCAAAGGGAAATGTAATAAGCCAAAACAGTTGTTTCGGGTTCCAACTACATAGAAAGAAGAATCTTGGCTTTCTCTTATTTCAAATCGTGTTCTTTGGTGAAAATGCACATTGACCCAGAATTCGCAAAGTGTATCTAATGAGACCAAAATAACAAGACAGCGTCATTTTGCTTCCATATGCGTATAAAGAAGACGAATAAGCTTTGATTGGGCTTCTTTCAATTTGCATGGTTGCAGCCCTGACACATGGTGTTGTTGGTTGTTTCAGGGTTCATTCACCCACAAATAGCAAAGCAAAGTGTAATTGCCGAAACAAAGCAAAACAGGTTGTTTTCGGTTCCATCTACAAAGAAAGAAGAATCTTGGATTTGGCTTATTTCAAGTTCTTTGGTGTAAATGCATATTGACCCAGAATTTGCAAAGCGTATGTAATGAGACCAAAATAACAAAACACCGTCTTTTCGCTTCTATAATAAGCACGATGAATACACGATGAATAAGCTTTGCTTGGGCTTCTTTAATTCGCATGATTTTTGGGTGTGCACCAGAATCACCCCCAACCAAAGCAAAAAGGCTTTTTGGGTTCATAAAAAGACGATGATAGAGCTCTGATGAGGCTTATTTCCAATTGTTGTTTTTGGGGTTAGAATGCACATTCACCCAGAAATCGCAGCGTGTCATGTTTGGTATCAGCCCAATTCAAGCAAAGGTGTTTGGGTTCCATCTCAATAGAGGACGAATAAGCTTTGATTTTTCTTTCATTGTTCATTCACCCACAAATAGCAAAGGGAAATGTATTAAGCCAAAACAGGTTGTTTCGGGTTCCAACTACATAAGAAAGAAGAATCTTGGCTTTCTCTTATTTCAAATCGTGTTCTTTGGTGAAAATGCACATTGACCCAGAAATCGCAAAGTTTATGTAATTAGACCAAAATAACAAGACAGCGTCTTTTTGCTTCCATATGCGTATAAAGAAGACGAATAAGACGGTGTTTTGTTATTTTGGTCTCATTAGATACACTTTGCGAATTCTGGGTCAATATGCATTTACACCAAAGAACACGACTTGAAATAAGCGAAATCCAAGATTCTTCTTTCTTTGTAGATGGAACCGAAAACAACCTGTTTTGCTTTGTTTCGGCAATTACACTTTGCTTTGCTATTTGTGGGTGAATGAACACTGAAACAACCAACAACACCATGCAAATTGAAAGAAGCCCAATCAAAGCTTATTCGTCTTCTTTATACGCATATGGAAGCAAAATGACGCTGTCTTGTTATTTTGGTCTCATTAGATACACTTTGCGAATTCTGGGTCAATGTGCATTTTCACCAAAGAACACGATTTGAAATAAGGGAAAGCCAAGATTCTTCTTTCTATGTAGTTGGAACCCGAAACAACCTGTTTTGGCTTATTACATTTCCCTTTGCTATTTGTGGGTGAATGAACAATGAAAGAAAAATCAAAGCTTATTCGTCCTCTATTGAGATGGAACCCAAACACCTTTGCTTGAATTGGGCTGATACCAAACATGACACGCTGCGATTTCTGGGTGAATGTGCATTCTAACCCCAAAAACAACAATTGGAAATAAGCCGCATCAGAGCTTTATCATCGTCTTTTTATGAAGACCGAACCCAAAAAGCCTTTTTGCTTTGGTTGGGGGTGATTCTGGTGCACACCCAAAACACCTGGGAATTGAAAGAAGCCCAAGCAAAGCTTATTCATCGTGTAGAAACGCTTATTATAGAAGCGAAAAGACGGTGTTTTGTTATTTTGGTCTCATTACATACGCTTTGCAAATTCTGGGTCAATATGCATTTATACCAAAGAACTTGAAATAAGCGAAATCCAAGATTCTTCTTTCTTTGTAGATGGAACCGAAAACAACCCGTTTTGCTTTGTTTTGGCATTACACTGCTTTGCTATTTGTGGGTGAATGAACACAGAAACAACCAACAATACCATGCGAATTGAAAGAAGCCCAAGCAAAGCTTATTCATCGTATAGAAACGCATATAGAAGCGAAAAGACGGTGTTTTGTTATTTTGGTCTCATTAAATACACTTTGCGAATTCTGGGTCAATATGCATTTACACCAAAGAACACGAAATAAGCGAAATCCAAGATTCTTCTTTCTTTGTAGATGGAACCGAAAACAACCTGTTTTGCTTTGTTTCGGCAATTACACTTTGCTTTGCTATTTGTGGGTGAATGAACACTGAAACAACCAACAACACCATGCAAATTGAAAGAAGCCCAATCAAAGCTTATTCGTCTTCTTCATACGCATATGGAAGCAAAAAGACGCTGTCTTGTTATTTTGGTCTAATTACATAAACTTTGCGATTTCTGGGTCAATGTGCATTTTCACCAAAGAACACGATTTGAAATAAGGGAAAGCCAAGATTCTTCTTTCTATGTAGTTGGAACCCGAAACAACCTGCTTTGGCTTAATACATTTCCCTTTGCTATTTGTGGGTGAATGAACAATGAAAGAAAAATCAAAGCTTATTCGTCCTCTATTGAGATGGAACCAAAACACCTTTGCTTGAATTGGGCTGATACCAAACATGACACGCTGCGATTTCTGGGTGAATGTGCATTCTAACCCCAACAACAACAAATGGAAATAAGCCGCATCAGAGCTTTATCATCGTCTTTTTATGAAGACCGAACCCAAAAAGCCTTTTTGCTTTCGTTGGGGGTGATTCTGGTGCACAGCCAAAAAACATGCGAATTAAAGAAGCCCAAGCAAAGCTTATTCATCGTGTAGAAACGCTTATTATAGAAGCGAAAAGACGGTGTTTTGTTATTTTGGTCTCATTTCGGTTCCATCTACAAAGAAAGAAGAATCTTGGATTTCGCTTATTTCAAGTCGTGTTCTTTGGTGTATATTGACCCAGAATTCGCAAAATGTATCTAATGAGACCAAAATAACAAAACACCGTCTTTTCGCTTCTATATGCGTTTCTATACGATGAATAAGCTTTGCTTGGGCTTCTTTAAATTCGCATGGTGTTGTTGGTTGTTTCTGTGTTCATTCACCCACAAATAGCAATGCAGTGTAATGTCAAAACAAAGCAAAACGGGTTGTTTTCCGTTCCATCTACAGAGAAAGAAGAATCTTGGATTTCGCTTATTTCAAGTTCTTTGGTATAAATGCATATTGACCCAGAATTTGCAAAGTGAATGTAATGAGACCAAAATAACAAAACTCCATCTTTTCGCTTCTATAATAAGCGTTTCTACACGATGAATAAGCTTTGCTTGGGCTTCTTTCAATTCGCAGGTGTTTTGGGTGTGCACCAGAATCACCCCCAACCAAAGCAAAAAGGCTTTTTGGGTTCGGTCTCCATATAAAGACGATGATAAAGCTCTGATGCGGCTTATTTCCAATTGTTTTTTTGGGGGGTTAGAATGCACATTCACCCAGAAATCGCAGCGTGTCATGTTTGGTATCAGCCCAATTCAAGCAAAGGTGTTTTGGTTCCATCTCAATAGAGGACGAATAAGCTTTGATTTTTCTTTCATTTTCTTTCATTTCTTTCATTTTTCTTTCATAGCAAAGTTTATGTAATTAGACCAAAATAACAAGACAGCGTCTTTTTCCTTCCATATGCGTATAAAGAAGACGAATAAGCTTTGATTGGGCTTCTTTCAATTTGCATGGTGTTGTTGGTTGTTTCAGTGTTCATTCACCCACAAATAGCAAAGCAAAGTGTAATTGCCGAAACAAAGCAAAACAGGTTGTTTTCGGTTCCATCTACAAAGAAAGAAGAATCTTGGATTTCGCTTATTTCAAGTCGTGTTCTTTGGTGTAAATGCATATTGACCCAGAATTCGCAAAGTGTATCTAATGAGACCAAAATAACAAAACACCTTTTCGCTTCTATATGCGTTTCTATACGATGAATAAGCTTTGCTTGGGCTTCTTTCAATTCGCATGGTGTTGTTGGTTGTTTCTGTGTTCATTCACCCACAAAAAGCAAAGCAGTGTACAAATAGCAAAGCAAAACGGGTTGTTTTCGGTTCCATCTACAAAGAAAGAAGAATCTTGGATTTCACTTATTTCAAGTTCTTTGGTATAAATGCATATTGACCCAGAATTTGCAAAGTGTATGTAATGAGACCAAAATAACAAAACACCGTTGTCAGGGGTTCAGGGAGAGAGGCGCAGAGGAGGGAGGAGACCGAGAGTGAGGGAGAAGGATTCCAGGCTGACGAGGAAGAGGACGACAATGACCCGAGATGGTCCATGAGTCCGTCCAGTGAATCGGAGGATTCCCAAAAGGGAGCCCCCCTGGTCAAGCCAAGGGGAGCCCAAGGGGGAAGCAGTCAGGAGCAGGGGAACGTAGGGGGAACCGCCAGTGGGAGTTGGAGATCGGGACCGGCTTCTCCACCGGAACGGAGTGAAGAGGGTGGAGTTACCAGTGTGTCGGGAGGAACAGAACAAGGAGCAGAGGGGGGAAGGAGATCGGGGCAAGACGTCCTGCTGGAAGGGGCGGAAAGCAGTACCGGGAGCAGTGTGGCTGTTGAAAGGAAGGTCAGGAGCAATGTACGCGCGCCAAGTTCAAATGTGGAGGCGCGCGGAAGTGGGGAGAGCTCTGGGGAGGAGCCTGGTGCCAAAGCACGAAGGAGGGGGGAGCAGGCAGGAGAAGACTCAGCCTCTGGGGAGTCCCGGAAGGAGGGAACACAGGGGGGCAGGAAGACCCTGCGGAAAAGGAAAGAGAGGAAAAGGTGGAGCAGCACAAGCCTCTTAAATTGGTGCAGGGGAGGGACGGACTCAGAGGGGACTTCTAACATCTAAGGGTAACAGATGCGGAGCCACGGAGTTTGGATGTAATGACGACAATGATCTTCAATAAAACCTTTTGTATATAGCTTGGACTGGACTTTGGTCTCTTGTGAGCTGGGACCCAGGGTGGCTCTGACAGTAAGTCCCCTCCAAAGAACGCAAAATTTTTTTTTTGCAAAGCTCACGAACGGTGACAGCCATGAGTGCGGAGGAGCAGTTGACAGCGCTGCGAACTACAGTTTCCGAACTCACTGCTGCAGTCCTTGCGTCTCAGAAGAAGCATGACGAAATGGAGAAGCGCTGCCAGGACCTGCAAACAAGGTGGGAACGTGCAAGCAGGGAAGGGTTCCCAGGGTCCAGATCAGAGGGGATTGGACTTGGACGGAGGGGGGGCAGCCTAGTCACCCACTTCGATGGGAACCTGAAGCACTACCCCAGTTTCAGAGCAGACGTTTTGTATGCATTGCACTTGCTTCGTCATGACTTTAAAGATGAGGAGGAGAAAGTGGGGTTTATTGTTTCTCACTTGCATGGGCCGGCCAGAGACTGGTTGCGCAATTTGTGGCGTGAAGATGGCCCTGCCCGCCGCGATGCAGATGAATTCATTAAAGCGATGGATGCCTGCTTCCAGTCAACTGTAGATGTGGATCTTGCACGCAGGGAAATTTTTGGATTGCGGCAAGGCAAAGCCACTGTGCGTCAGTACCATTCCAGATTTTTTGCTTTACTGACTGCGCTAAGCTGGGAGAAGGATTGTGCACCTGTGAGGGATTTGTTCTGGGAGGGGCTCAGCGGTCCCATTAAGGATGAACTTGCCAGGGGAGACAGACCCCAGACCCTGGAGGAGCTTGTGCAGAGGGCTTTGGCGATTGGGATACGGCACGAGGGACGTCCTTGGCACACTGAGGAAGAACGTCAGGTGCGTCCACCAGCGAGGACGTCTTCTTTCATCCCCAGGGAGTTCAGTCAGTCACATCCTTCGCCACTGGGAAGGCAGGGGGAGGAGCCCATGGAACTTGGTGGTGCTAAGGCTCAAGCAACAGCCAGAGCCCCAGCTTCCGGTGCAGTAAAGGCAAAGCCTCCTGGAGGGACCAGGAAGTGTTACATTTGCGACAGTGCACAGCACATGGCGAAAGAGTGTCCCCAGAGGCTGCAGAAACACACTGCAGCTTTAGCAACTGTTGCAGCAGAAATGATGCAAGCAGAGCAACCTCAGGGAAACGACAGTGCCTGGCTGGAAGCAGAGCTGCTGGGGCTCAGCCAGGCGAATCTGTAGAGCAGTCCCCAGCGCTTTTGCAACGCACAGACCCTTTACCACCCAAGCCAGCGGTGCAGCTCACTGCAACACTTCAGTTGCCGAATGGAACCACCCTGGAAGTCCCCATCACGATTGATTCTGGGAGCAACGCAGATTTTGTGGGGACGCACTTTGTCAAGCAGCATCGCATAGCGCTTCTGCCAGCGACAACACCTCTGAACGTAGTCACGGTGGATGGCAGGAAATTGCTAGGAGGACAAGTTGTGCAACAGACGCCTCCCATGGTGATGAGGATTGGAAATCATCGAGAAGTCATCAGCTTCAATGTCACCCGCCTTTCAGACACGCCTATAGTATTAGGCATGAGTTGGCTGGAGAGACACAGTCCTGCTGTAGCGTGGTACCAACGGCAGATCACCTTTTGCTCATCGTACTGTGCTCAACATTGCATCCAGTCCAGCCAGGAGGAGGGAGCTGAGCAGCAGTTGCAACTTGGCATGGTGCAGGCAGTACCCCGCAAGTACGAGGGGTTCCTGGAGGTTTTCTGCGAGAAGGAAGCTGACCAGTTGCCGCCCCACAGGCCTTATGATTGTGCCATCGACCTGGTGCCAGCGGCGCAGTTGCTGACTGCAAAGCTGTATTCCATGTCTGAGGACGAGATGCAAGAACTCAGGGAGTTCATAGAGCACAATTTGAAGCGCGGATTCATCCGAGAATCGAAAGCGGTGGGGGGCAGTCCTGTTTTCTTTGTAAAGAAAAAGGACACGCCCCAAAAAAGACTCATTGTGGACTATCGATTCATAAACAGTAAGACCAAACCCAAGGCCTTCCCCATGCCCAAGATAGATGATCTCCTGGCAACCGTAAGGAAGGGGAAGATCTTCACCAAATTGGATCTGCGTGGAGCGTATAACCTCATACGCATCCGGGAGGGCGATGAGTGGAAGACGGCCATGTTCACGCCTCTGGGCACGTACGAATACAGAGTTATGCCATTTGGTCTCCAAAATGGATCTCACGTCTTCCAAGCATTTATGCATCACGTGCTAGCGGGACTTCTCTACAAGAAATGCGTGTGTTTCCTCGACGACATCCTGATCTTTTCGGAAACGGAGGAGGCCCATGAGAAGGACGTAAAGGAAGTCCTGCAGAGACTACGGGAGAACAAGCTCTACGCCAAGTTAGAGAAGTGCCAGTTTGATGTGACGGACGTGGATTTCCTAGGCTACAAGCTGTCCGACAAGGGGCTGGCCATGGACAGCGCCAAGGTCCGCGCGGTGTTGGACTGGAAGAGCCCTCGCAATCGGAAGGAAGTCCAAAGATTCATCGGCTTCGCCAACTTCTACCGCAAATTCATCAGAGGTTTTGCAAAGGAGATGGCAGCGATCACGGACACTCTCAGTTCCAAGAAAAAGAGGTTCGTGTGGACGGAACAGGCGGAGCGCTCTTTTCAGAAGCTTAAAAGCCTTTTCGCCTCCGAGGAGCAGCTGCTGCACGTGAATCCAGGCAAGCCCATACGAGTAGAGACCGACGCGTCAGACAGAGCGGTTGGAGCCGTACTCCTGCAAGAAGATCCACATGGAAACTGGAGACCCGGTGCCTTTTACTCCAGAAAGCTCAGCAAAGCGGAGCAAAACTACACCATATGGGACAGGGAGCTGTTAGCCATTCACGCAGCGTTCAAAGCGTGGCGACATTTCCTCATTGGAGCCAAGCACACAGTGCAGGTCCGCACGGATCACAAGAACTTAGAGTATTGGCACACGGCGAAACTCCAGAGCCAAAGACACATGCGCTGGGCAGAGTTCTTCGCGGATTTCGACTTCAGGATAGAGTACGTCCCAGGGGACTCCAACGTTATAGCCGATGCGCTCTCCAGGAAACCGCAATATCTTGAGGAAGCGGCGCCAATAGCAGCCAGGCACATTTTTGCACCGCAGGCGTGGGCGTGCGCTGCCATCGCTGTCGACCTGGACGCGGTACGACGCGCGTTGCAGGTAGATCAGTTTGCACAATCCAAAATAGAGGAGCTGCGTAGGGGTTCGCTGAGAGACGATGAGTTCCAGTTACGCGACGGACTGTTAACTCACAAGGGTGCCCTCTACGTGCCGAGCGACGAGCTCCGAGCAAAGGTTCTGCAGCAGTTGCACGACGCTCCCAGTGCGGGCCATTTCGGCAGGGAGAAGACAATGGAACTGGTGGCCAGGGACTTTTGGTGGCCCCAGATGCGAGGAGAAGTAGCGGAGTACGTCGCCAGATGTGACACTTGTCAGAGGTCCAAGCCAGTACACCAGAAGCCGGCGGGCTTACTGGAACCACTGGAAACACCACAGCAACCGTGGGAGAGGGTGGCGCTGGACTTCGTCACTGACCTGCCCAGTTCCAGAGGCAAGACGGCGGTACTTGTGGTGGTGGACTTGTTCACCAAGATGGCGCACTTCATTCCCTGCGCGAAGGTGGCGACGGCGGAACAGACCGCCAAGCTCTTCATCGACCACGTGTTCCGGGCGCATGGGCTGCCGCGGGCCATCCTGTCCGACAGGGGGCGCCAGTTTATTTCCAATTTTTGGCAGAAGCTCCTAGGTATCCTGCACGTCAAGATCAACCTAGCGTCGGCAAGACATCCACAAACCAACGGCCAAGCCGAGAGGGTCAACGCGATCATGCAGCAGTACCTGAGATGTTACGCAAATCAGCGACCCGCAGCTTGGGTGGACTACCTACCGATGGCGGAGTTTGCCTACAACAACACGAAGCATGCGTCGACGGGGGTGACGCCGTTCTTCGCGAACAATGGACGTCATCCCAGGACCTTCCCGGGGTTCGTAGCACCAAGAGAGGGGGAGCCGCAAGAGGCCGACCAGTTCGCTGCAGAACTACAAGAGGTGCACGAGGAGCTGCGGAGACATTTGGAGCTAGCCAAACAAGCATATAAGGTGCAGGCAGACAAAGGCAGAAGAGTGGGAGAGGACATCCAGGTGGGGGACTGGGTGTGGTTAGCGGCCCAGGCGATGCCAGCCAAGTCGTTGGCCAAGAAGAAGCTAGGGCACAGGCAGCTAGGACCATACCAGGTGGAGGCTAAGATCAACCCCGTGGCTTTTCGACTGGCCCTCCCCGAAGGTTCCAGAGTCCACCCGGTTTTTCATAGGTCGGTGCTCACTCCCTACAAGGCCCCGCACAGGTTTCAGGAGTCTGAAACAGTACCGCAGCCACGCACAGAGTCACCTAGGAGGGAGGGATCGCCTAGGGTCGAACCACTCAACGAGGTCACAGAGATCCTGGACTCGAGATGGGGGGAAGAGGGAATAGAATACTTTCTAGTCAGAGAGGGTGCACCAGTCAGTGCCAGTGGGTGGGTGCCGGACTACGCTTTAGACGAACCTCTTTTAAAGGACGAGTTCCATGCCCTTTTCCCACATAGACCCATGCCAGCCGAGTACTTCGATGACTGGCTCTTTACCCCCACATGTTCAGGCAGCACTTTCCACGGCTTTTCTTCAGCCGAGGAAAGAACGCCGGACTCAAACTCGCCCAGGGGATCGTGTTCGGGGGTGGACACAGAGCCCTCTTATTGGTGGGATGAGCAACCAGAGGAAGCCTGGCGCAAGAAATGGCTGAAGGGGCCTTGGCCGGCAGCACCCGACGAAGTAGCAATGGAAGAGGGAACTGCGAACATTTTGGGTGAAGAACCCGAATTCGAACACACGTACACCGAGCTGCCAGCAGAGGACATGGACGTAGCCGAACTGTATCCTGCATCTACCTCTGAGGAGCTGCAGTTCCCACAACCCGCACCCGATGGGGGGGAGGGGGGAAGGGGGGGCTTCGAGGGGGGGATGGATGTCAGGGGTTCAGGGAGAGAGGCGCAGAGGAGGGAGGAGACCGAGAGTGAGGGAGAAGGATTCCAGGCTGACGAGGAAGAGGACGACAATGACCCGAGATGGTCCATGAGTCCGTCCAGTGAATCGGAGGATTCCCAAAAGGGAGCCCCCCTGGTCAAGCCAAGGGGAGCCCAAGGGGGAAGCAGTCAGGAGCAGGGGAACGTAGGGGGAACCGCCAGTGGGAGTTGGAGATCGGGACCGGCTTCTCCACCGGAACGGAGTGAAGAGGGTGGAGTTACCAGTGTGTCGGGAGGAACAGAACAAGGAGCAGAGGGGGGAAGGAGATCGGGGCAAGACGTCCTGCCAGAAGGGGCGGAAAGCAGTACCGGGAGCAGTGTGGCTGTTGAAAGGAAGGTCAGGAGCAACGTACGCGCGCCAAGTTCAAATGTGGAGGCGCGCGGAAGTGGGGAGAGCTCTGGGGAGGAGCCTGGTGCCAAAGCACGAAGGAGGGGGGAGCAGGCAGGAGAAGACTCAGCCTCTGGGGAGTCCCGGAAGGAGGGAACACAGGGGGGCAGGAAGACCCTGCGGAAAAGGAAAGAGAGGAAAAGGTGGAGCAGCACAAGCCTCTTAAATTGGTGCAGGGGAGGGACGGACTCAGAGGGGACTTCTAACATCTAAGGGTAACAGATGCGGAGCCACAGAGTTTGGATGTAATGACGACAATGATCTTCAATAAAACCTTTTGTATATAGCTTGGACTGGACTTTGGTCTCTTGTGAGCTGGGACCCAGGGTGGCTCTGACAGGTAGTCTACCATCTTTAGTGACTACCTGTCTCTGTGCCTTGTCCATATTTGTAGACACCACTCCATTCATATCTCCCATCAAAATCATATTATAGTCCATATAATCCATCAGAGTCTCATGTAACTTCTTAAAGAACTCCGATTTTCCTTCATTTGGTGCATAGATGCCTACTATCAAGAACTGCTCTCCTTGTGATTGAATTTCAATTGCAACAAATCTTCCTTGGTCATCTTTGAATATAAATTTCGGTGATAGGCTCTCCTTTGCATAAAGGACCACTCCTCTTTTTTAAACTTTATCTGATGAGATAAATTCATGGCCCAATCTTTTATTACTCAATATCTTCCTGTGTAGCCTTATCACATGTGTTTCTTGTAAACAGTTCAAGTCCAATTGTTCTTTTTTCAATAAATGAGACTCTCCGCCTTTTTTCTGGGGAGTTCAGTCCATTTACATTCCAGCTCAAAACTTGCAACGCCATGATGTAATTACACTGATATTCCTCCAACTGCGCCCAATGCTTGCTCTTCTGTTGGTGGTGTTGGTGACACGTTCACTGGGGGATCCAATCCAAAGGGTAATGCTGATATATCCAATATTCCTCTATTTGGTGATCCGATGCTCTTTGCTCTAGTCCTCTATCTGGTGATCTTCTATCCGATGCTCGTGGCTCTTTTCCAAGTTCCTTCTGCAGATCTTCTTCGTATTTATACAAAACTTTACTTTATCTTCTACTGATCTTATTTTTATTTTCCTTCCTTTGAAACTGAAAGATAGACCTTGGGGAAACTCCCACCTAAAGATGATTTTATTCCTTCTCAGCAGGGCAACCAAGTCTCTGTAGTTAGGCCTAAGATCCAAGAGATATTTCGGGATGTCTTAAAAAATTTCCACTCTTGACTGTTGTACTTCTAAGTTCTTCTGGTAGTGCCAACCCAATATTCTGTCTCTCTCTTCTTTGATTTGGAGGGTAATCAAGCAATCTCTTATTCTATTCTTCTCTTTTTTCCCTCCTCTTCCAAGTCTGAAGGCCTTCACAATTCTAAACTCTTCTCGGCCCAAGTCCAAGTCCCAAAAGTTGGCAAATTCCTGCGTGAGAAAGTCTATCAAACTTTCCTTCTCCAATTCAGGTAAAGCTCTGATCAAACTTTCCTTCTCCAATTCAGGTAAAGCTCTGATCCTCAGATTTGTCTGTTTTTCTTTAAGTTCAATCATAGCAAGCTTCAACTTATGGTCATCAAGTTGCCTCTGTAGGGCTGGGACTCTCTCTCTCTCCAGTTGTGTTACTTTACATTCCACAGCAACAGCTTTTTCCCTGGCTTCCTCCGCAGTCTGCTGTATCAAAGTAGATTCCTGTATCAATTTCTGAATGGTTTCTGTATTGGTATTCACCTTTTGACCCAGATTATTTATACTAAATCAATTTTAGTGGTTGCCACATCCACTTTCTTGTTAAGCTGTTACAATGAATCATTTATCTTGCTTAATGCAACCGCTAAGGCCTCTTCTGTTGACATTCCTCTTGATTTTGAGTATGCTGGTACAGCAGCTGAAGAGGCAGGGGGGCTGATGTTGAGGCTCTCCTGGGTTGCTGCAAAGTCTTCCCAGACCTTAATGTTTTTTCAGGAATTGACTGGTCTGTTTTTTCCTTTCCATTTGCCATAACACTTAAAAGATTCAAGGTCAGTCCCAGAGTCACACAGTTTTTTATCTTGCAGCTGGAAATTCCCCCAGCCCAGCACTTGTAACAGTTTCAAAAGCTTCCTCTAGGGGGAAACAGTTTCTATTTATATTAATCCGTAATGTCCCCTTTTAAACACAGTTCAAACAATGAAGTTAGTTTCAATTTTCAGTTACTTTTACTCCTTTTTAAGAGCAGACAGAGACAGTGGAAACAATGTATTTCTCTTATTTAGCTAGCTGTCAATGAACATTCTAATCACTGTCAATGAACGTCAGTCCTGCTACCAGCCCGTTTCCAGGGTCGGAGCAGTGGTATTTTAACTCTCTTCGCTCTCTCCTGCAGACATGCTCCGTCCAAAACTCCCTCCCCCCTTCTCCGGCCTCCAAGGGGGGTTTAATGTTTTTTACCAATGGAAATTTAGTCCTTTACGATAGGCTTTCAAAGACTTCAGCTTGCAGCCTCGTTGCTTCAGTCTAGTTACAAAAGGGGAAGGCGGACTTCCTGTGTTGAACCTCCCCGTTTCGATACCAAATTAGACGTTTAAAAATTCAATTCTCCTGCTTCAGCTCTACTCATGGGTAGTTGCTTTAAAGTCAAATTGTCCACAAGAAAAAAGTCAGCGCTCTCCGGCAACAGCATAGCGGCTTCGCTCCGTGGAAGAAGCAGTCGATTCGAAGCACCGTGCCGCTCACCCCACGTCGCTCCGGATACCTGAAACCGGGTTTCCCCGCGGGTAGGGGAGGTGCAAAGGGTGCCCGCCGAATCCCATGTTCACAGGCTTCACCCACCTGTGATTTTTAATGGGTCTCCAGATTCCCAGTCAGAAGGGGCTGCGGCGGCAGCGCAGGTCTTCGAGGCTTTGACAGCCAGAAGGGGCAGCGGCAGCAGTGCAGGCCGTCGAGGCTTTGACAGCCAGAAGGGGCAGCGGCAGCAGCGCAGGTTGTCGACCCTTTGACAGCCAGAAGAGGCATAGGCAGCAGCACAGTTCATTAAGGCTTTGACAGCCAGAAGAGGCAGCGGCAGCAGTGCAGGCCGTCGAGGCTTTGACAGCCAGAAGGGGCAGAGGCGGCAGCGCAGGTCGTCAACCCTTTGACAGCCAGAAAAGGCAAAGGCAGCAGCACAGTTCATTAAGGCTTTGACAGCCAGAAGAGGCAGAGGCAGCAGCGCATATCGTCGAGGCTTGACAGCCAGAAGGGGCAGCAGCGGCAGCGCAGATCGTCGAGGCTTTGACAGCCAGAAGAGGCAGACAGCAGCGCATATCGTTGAGGCTTTGACAGCCAGAAGAGGCTGTGGCAGCAGCGCAGATCGTTGAGGCTTTGAAAGCCAGACGGGGCAGCGGCAGCAGCAAAGGTCATCGAGTCTCTGACTTCCAGAAGAACCAGAGGCAGCAGCACAGGTTGTCGAGGCTTTGACAGCCAGAAGGGGCAGAGGCGGCAGCACAGGTTGTCGAGGCTTTGACAGCCAGAAGGGGCTGCGGCAGCAGTGCAGGTCGTCGAGGCTTTGACAGCCAGAAGAGGCAGACAGCAGCGCATATCGTTGAGGCTTTGACAGCCAGAAGAGGCTGTGGCAGCAGCGCAGATCGTTGAGGCTTTGACAGCCAGAAGCGGCTGCGGCAGCAGCGCAGGTCATTGAGGCTTTGACAACAAGAAAAGGAAGAGGCAGCAGCGCAGGTCATCGAGGCTTTGACAGCCAGAAAAAGAAGAGGCAGCAGCACAGATTGTCTAGGCTTTGACAGCCAGAAGAGGCAGAGGCAGCAGCGCAGATCGTCGAGGCTTTGACAGCCAGAAGCAGCAGAGGTAGCAGCGCAGATCGTCGAGGCTTTGACAGCCAGAAGGGGCAGCGGCAGCAGGTCGTCGAGGCTTTGACAGCCAGAAGCGTTAGCAGCGCAGGTTGTCAAGGCTTCGACAGCCAGAAGAGGCAGAGGCAGAAGTGCAGGTCGCTGAGGCTTTGACAGCCAGAATGGGCAGCAGCAGCAGCGCAGGTTGTCGAGTCTTTGACAGCCAGAAGAGGCGGAGGCAGCAGTTCAGCTCATCGAGACTTTGACAGCCAGAAGAGGCAGATACAGCAGCGATGATCGTTGAGGCTTTGACAGCCAGAAGCGACAGAGGCAGATGCACAGGTCGTCGAGTCTTTGACAGCCAGAAGGGGCAGCGGCAGTAGCGCAGGTCGTCGAGGCCTTGACAGCCAGAAGCATCAGTGTCAGCAGCGCAGGTCGTCAAGGCTTTGACAGCCAGAAGAGGCGGAGGCAGCAGCGCAGGTTGTCGAGTCTTTGACAGCCAGAAGAGGCGGAGGCAGCAGTTCAGCTCATCGAGACTTTGACAGCCAGAAGAGGCAGAGGCAGCAGCGCTGATTGTTGAGACTTTGACAGCCAGAAGGGGCAGCGGCAGCAGAGCAGGTTGTCGAGACTTTGACAGCCAGAAAAGGAAGAGGCAGCAGCACAGTTCGTCGAGGCTTTGACAGCCGGAAGAGGCCGAGGCAGCAGCGCATATCGTTGAGGCTTTGACAGCCAGAAGAGGCTTTGGAGCAGCGCAGATCGTTGAGGCTTTGACAGCCAGAAGGGGCTGCGGCAGCAGCGCAGGTCTTCGAGGCTTTGACAAGAAGAAAAGGAAGAGGCAGCAGCGCAGGTCGTCGAGGCTTTGACAGCCAGAAAAGGAAGAGGCAGCAGTGCAGGTCGTCCAGGCTTTGACAGCCAGAAGAGGCAGAGGCAGCAGCACAGATTGTCGAGGCTTTGACAGCCAGAAGAGGCAGAGGCAGCAGCGCAGATCGTCGAGCCTTTGACAGCCAGAAGCGGCAGAGGCAGCAGCGCAGATCGTTGAGGCTTTGACAGCCAGAAGCGTCAGCAGCGCAGGTTGTCAAGGCTTTGACAGCCAGAGGAGGCGGAGGCAGCAGTGCAGGTCATCGAGGCTTTGACAGCCAGAAGAGGCAGAGGCAGCAGCGTAGATCGTTGAGGCATTGACAGCCAGAAGGGGCAGCGGCAGCAGCACAGGTCGTCAAGGCGTTGACAGCCAGGAGAGTCAGAGGCAGCAGAACAGGTCGTCGAGGCTTTAACAGCCAGAAGGGGCAGTGGCACCAGCGCAGGTCGTCGAGGCCTTGACAGCCAGAAGAATCAGTGTCAGCAGCGCAGTTCGTCAAGGCTTTGAAAGCCAGAAGAGGCGGAGGCAGCAGTGCAGGTTGTCGAGGCTTTGACAGCCAGAAGAGGCAGAGGCAGCAGTGCAGGTCATCGAGGCTTTGACAGCCAGAAGAGGCAGAGGCAGCAGCACAGGTCGTCGAGGCTTTAACAGCCAGAAGAGGCATAGGCAGCAGCACAGTTCATTAAGGATTTGACAGCCAGAAGAGGCAGCGGCAGCAGCGCATATCGTTGAGGCTTTAACAGCCAGAAGGGGCAGCGGAAGAAACGCAGGACATCGAGGCTTTGACAGCCAGAAGAGGCAGAGGCAGCAGCGCATATCGTCGAGGCTTGACAGCCAGAAGGGGCAGCAGCGGCAGCGCAGATCGTTGAGGCTTTGTCAGCTAGAATTGGCTGCGGCAGCAGCGCAGGTCATCAAGGCCATGACAGCCAGAAAAGGAAGAGGCAGCAGCACAGGTTGTCGAGGCTTTGACAGCCAGAAGAGGCAGAGGCAGCAGTGCAGATCGTCGAGGGTTTGACAGGCAGAAGGGGCAGTGGCAGCAGCGCAGGAAGTTGAGGCTTTGACAGCCAGAAGGGGCAGCGGCAGTAGCGCAGATCGTTGAGGCTTTGAAAGCCAGAAGGGGCAGCGGCAGCAGCACGGGATGTCAAGGCTTTGACAGCCAGAAGAGGCAGAGACAGCAGCGCATAACGTTGAGGCTTTGACAGCCAGAAGAGGCTGTGGCAGCAGTGCAGATCGTTGAGGCTTTGACAGCCAGAAGGGGCTGCCGTAGCAGCGCAGGTCATCGAGGCTTTGACAACAAGAAAAGGAAGAAGCAGCAGCGCAGGTCATCAAGGCCATGACAGCCAGAAAAGGAAGAGGCAGCAGCACAGGTTGTCGAGGCTTTGACAGCCAGAAGAGGCAGAGGCAGCAGTGCAGATCGTCGAGGCTTTGACAGGCAGAAGGGGCAGTGGCAGCAGCGCAGGAAGTTGAGGCTTTGACAGCCAGAAGGGGCAGCGGCAGTAGCGCAGATCGTTGAGGCTTTGAAAGCCAGAAGGGGCAGCGGCAGCAGCACGGGATGTCAAGGCTTTGACAGCCAGAAGAGGCAGAGACAGCAGCGCATAACGTTGAGGCTTTGACAGCCAGAAGAGGCTGTGGCAGCAGTGCAGATCGTTGAGGCTTTGACAGCCAGAAGGGGCTGCGGTAGCAGCGCAGGTCATCGAGGCTTTGACAACAAGAAAAGGAAGAGGCAGCAGCGCAGGTCGTCGAGGCTTTGACAGCCAGAAGTGGCAGAGGTAGCAGCGCAGATCGATGAGGCGTTGACAGCCAGAAAGGGCAGCAGCAGCAGGTCGTCAAGGCTTTGACAGCCAGAAGCGTCAGCAGCGCAGGTTGTCAAGGCTTCGACAGCCAGAAGAGGCGGAGGCAGCAGTGCAGGTCATCGAGGCTTTGACAGCCAGAAGGGGCTGTGGCAGAAGAGCAGGTCGTTGAGGCTTTGACAGCCAGACAGGGCAGCGGCAGCAGCAAAGGTCATCGAGTCTCTGACTTCCAGAAGAACCAGAGGAAGCAGCACAGGTTGTCGAGGCTTTGACAGCCAGAAGGGGCAGAGGCGGCAGCACAGGTTGTCGAGGCTTTGACAGCCAGAAGGGGCTGCGGCAGCAGTGCAGGTCGTCGAGGCTTTGACAGCCAGAAGAGGCAGACAGCAGCGCATATCGTTGAGGCTTTGACAGCCAGAAGAGGCTGTGGCAGCAGCGCAGATCGTTGAGGCTTTGACAGCCAGAAGCGGCTGCAGCAGCAGCGCAGGTCATTGAGGCTTTGACAACAAGAAAAGGAAGAGGCAGCAGCGCAGGTCATTGAGGCTTTGACAGCCAGAAAAAGAAGAGGCAGCAGTGCAGGACCTTGAGGCTTTGACAGCCAGAAGAGGCAGAGGCAGCAGCGCAGATCGTCGAGGCTTTGACAGCCAGAAGCAGCAGAGGTAGCAGCGCAGATCGTCGAGGCTTTGACAGCCAGAAGGGGCAGCGGCAGCAGGTCGTCGAGGATTTGACAGCCAGAAGCGTTAGCAGCGCAGGTCATCGAGGCTTTGTCAGCCAGAAAAAGAAGAGGCAGCAGTGCAGGACCTTGAGGCTTTGACAGCCAGAAGAGGCAGAGGCAGCAGCGCATATCGTTAAGGCTTTGACAGCCAGGAGGGTCTGTGGCAGCAGCGCAGATCGTTGATGCTTTGACAGCCAGAAGGGGCAGCGGCAGCAGGTCGTCGAGGATTTGACAGCCAGAAGCGTTAGCAGCGCAGGTCATCGAGGCTTTGTCAGCCAGAAAAAGAAGAGGCAGCAGTGCAGGACCTTGAGGCTTTGACAGCCAGAAGAGGCAGAGGCAGCAGCGCATATCGTTAAGGCTTTGACAGCCAGGAGGGTCTGTGGCAGCAGCGCAGATCGTTGATGCTTTGACAGCCAGAAAAGGAATAGGCAGCAGTGCAGGTCGTCGAGGCTTTGACAGCCAGAAGAGGCAGAGGCAGCAGCGATGATCGTTGAGGCTTTGACAGCCAGAAGCGACAGAGGCATCAGCACAGGTCGTCGAGTCTTTGACAGCCAGAAGTGGCAGCGGCAGCAGAGCAGGTCGTTGAGGCTTTGACAGCCAGACGGGGCAGCGGCAGCAGCAAAGGTCATCGAATCTCTGACTTCCAGAAGAAGCAGAGGCGGCAGCACAGGTTGTCGAGGCTTTGACAGCCAGAAGGGGCAGAGGCAGCAGCACAGGTTGTCGAGGCTTTGACAACAAGAAGGGGCTGCGGCAGCAGTGCAGGTCGTCGAGGCTTTGACAGCCAGAATAGGCGGAGGCAGCAGCGCAGGTCGCTGAGGCTTTGACAGCCAGAATGGGCAGCAGCAGCAGCGCAGGTTGTCGAGTCTTTGACAGCCAGAAGACGCGGAGGCAGCAGTTCAGCTCATCGAGACTTTGACAGCCAGAAGAGGCAGAGGCAGCAGCGCATATCGTTGAGGCATTGACAGCCAGAAGGGGCAGCGGCAGCAGAGCAGGTTGTCGAGACTTTGACAGCCAGAAAAGGAAGAGGCAGCAGCACAGGTCGTCGAGGCTTTGACAGCCAGAAGAGGCAGAGGCAGCAGCGCATATCGTTGAGGCTTTGACAGCCAGAAGAGGCTGTGGCAGCAGCGCAGATCGTTGAGGCTTTGGCAGCCAGAAGGGGCTGCGGCAGCAGCCCAGGTCTTCGAGGCTTTGACAACAAGAAAAGGAAGAGGCAGCAGCGCAGGTCGTCGAGGCTTTGACAGCCAGAAAAGGAAGAGGCAGCAGTGCAGGTCGTCCAGGCTTTGACAGCCAGAAGAGGCAGAGGCAGCAGCACAGATTGTCGAGGCTTTGACAGCCAGAAGAGGCAGAGGCAGCAGCGCAGATCGTTGAGGCTTTGACAGCCAGAAGCGTCAGCAGCGCAGGTTGTCAAGGCTATGACAGCCAGAGGAGGCGGAGGCAGCAGTGCAGGTCATCGAGGCTTTGACAGCCAGAAGAGGCAGAGGCAGCAGCGTAGATCGTTGAGGCATTGACAGCCAGAAGGGGCAGCGGCAGCAACACAGGTCGTCAAGGCGTTGACAGCCAGGAGAGGCAGAGGCAGCAGCACAGGTCGTCGAGGCTTTAACAGCCAGAAGGGGCAGCGGCAGCAGCGCAGGTCGTCGAGGCCTTGACAGCCAGAAGCATCAGTGTCAGCAGCTCAGGTCGTCAAGGCTTTGACAGCCAGAAGAAGCGGAGGCAGCAGTGCAGGTTGTCGAGGCTTTGACACCCAGAAGAGGCAGAGGCAGCAGTGCAGGTCATCAAGGCTTTGACAGCCAGAAGAGGCAGAGGCAGCAGCACAGGTCGTCGAGGCTTTAACAGCCAGAAGGGGCAGCGGCACCAGCGCAGGTCGTCGAGGCTTTGACAGCCAGAAGCATCAGTGTCAGCAGCGCAGGTCGTCAAGGCTTTGACAGCCAGAAGAGGCGGAGGCAGCAGTGCAGGTTGTCGAGGCTTTGACAGCCAGAAGAGGCAGAGGCAGCAGCACCAATCGTCGAGGCTTTGACAGCTAGCAGGGGCAGCGGCAGCAGGTCGTCGAGGCTTTTACAGCCAGAAGCGTCAGCAGCGCAGGTTGTCAAGGCTTTGACAGCCAGATGAGGCAGAGGCAGCAGCGCAGATTGTTGAGGCTTTGACAGCCAGAAGGGGCAGCGGCAGCAGCACAGGTCGTCAAGGCTTTGACCGTCAGAATGTGCTGCAGCAGCAGCGCAGATCGTCGAGGCTTTGACAGCCAGAAGGGGCAGCGGCAGCAGCACAGGTCATCGGGGCTTTGACAGCCAGAAAAGGAAGAGGCAGCAGCGCAGATCGTTGAGGCTTTGACAGCCAGAAGGGGCAGCGGCTATTGCGCAGGTCGTCGAGTCTTTGACAGCCAGAAACGGAAGAGGCAGCAGTGCAGGTCGTCGAGGCTTTGACAGCCAGAAGATGCAGAGGCAGCAGCGCAGATTTTCGAGGCTTTGACAGCCAGAAGGGGCTGCGGCAGCAGCTCAGATCTTCGAGGCTTTGACAACCAGAAAAGGAAGAGGCAGCAGCGCAGGTCGTCGAGGCTTTGACAGCCAGACAGGGCAGCGGCAGCAGCGCAGGTCATCGAGGCTTTGCCCGTCAGAATGTGCTGCAGCAGCAGCGCAGGTCGTTGAGGCTTTGACAGCCAGACAGGGCAGTGGCAGCAGCAGCAGCACAAGTGGTCTCACTGGCAGAGCCTAAGTGACACCAGATAAAGTTGAGCAATGGACTCAATCCTGATATTCACCTGAGATGGTGGTGCTTTGTTTTGACCCCCAGGCTTGTTGTGACCCATGGAAGGTATAGAGCTGCTGCCCCCCCCCCTTATCAGACAACAAATATCATGTATTTCATAAGCATATATTTTCATGGTTTTACAGTTTTAGTGTGAGCTCAGTTTCTAAAAAGCACCTCTTGAACGGGTTATTTTGGGATTGATTCAGGTTGGCCCCCAAAGCAGCTCACTTCAAATCAATGGTCTCCAGCAAGAAGCACCCACCACGCATGACCCCTCCTGCCCCTTCTCATCCCAACGTGGCTGCAGCAGAAGCTAGGCTGGTGCTTCCATTTGGAACTATGGAGTTCTCTGCTGGTTTCTGGTGGGCCTGGACCCCGCCTTCCAACCTCTAGGGCTGGGCATGGCCCTCCCAATCTAACTCACCTCTGCTCTCACAGTCAGGTACATTTTGGTTGGAAAGGGAAGGAAAGAGTATGAGCTGGTTGGAATCATGCTGAACCAAACACATCCTAAGCTGGGTCTGAACTGCAGGAGGGTTTGGACTTGGCTCATAAAGAGCATGAGATGACGCTTGAAACTGGAGAAATCTCTTCAGTTCAAAGACTTAGTGGCCTCAATAAATATATGAAAAAAGCTTATTTGGACGAGCAAAGAATTATTATTGTTGTTGTTGTTGTTGTTGTTGTTGTTGTTGTTATTATGTCTCCCCACGCCGATACATAGCGGAACAAAGAGAAAAAAAGATATATAATAAACCAGCAGACATACAAAAATCAATCTTTAAAGCAGGCAAAAATAAATACATATGAACTTATACCAGCCTTCCAAAGGTGAAGACTTGCTCATCCATTAACGGAATACCTGTATGATTGCTGCCTGCAGTAACTTGCGCGCTAGGTCACGGAAGTGTCTGTATCAGAGTCGGACATCCCCTAAGTTGGAGCAAAGCCACTGTAAGTGCATCTTTTATTATGTATACATTCATCTTCTATCAAAAAAACACTGTCCATATATATTAGACATGATAGCAGTGAATGCAGTTGAAGTTGTACAATTAAATAAAAAATGTGTAAATACTAAAGAACATTTGACAGTTAAATTGTGAGGAATAAAGAAACCATTAGAAACATTAGAACAGGCATTCCCTGTTTCCAGTTCCTACCTCCAAGTAAAACGCCATGCCAATGGCTTTCTTCTTGTTGTTCGGACAGCACATATATTTCCGTGCCAATCGGGCAATCCTATTATACTGTTCTGTTGAGGAGGTGAACAAAGTCCTGAAACATAAGAGTAAGAGACAAAGAATTCACAAGTCTGAAGCTGGCAGGAAGAACCACCCAGCGTTCCTGCACAACAACAACCACCACCAGGTTACTTGAACGCTGAGCAGAGCCTCCCGCCTGCATTCGCTCCCTAAGATGCACACACATTTCCCCTTACTTTTTAGGAGGGGGAAAGTGTGTCTTATAGAGTGAACAATATGGTACATTTTCTGAAATAAATAAGAAGTTTATCCCCATTTCCCCAGAAAGCAGGCCTTGCTCTTCATGCCTCACCTGCCAGTCCTTTTCACCTTCTTACCTTGCCAGAAGACGAATGCCTTTGAAAAAGCTTTCTGGACTTGACAGCATATCCCAGCAGCTTTGCAACCCCAAAACCTCAAATTCGTCAAGGTATTCAACACGCCCAATCAGTTGTTTCAGGGCCTGCACAGCGGTCCTGAGTCAAGTGAAGGAATTAAGAATATTATATTTTAAAAATTTGTATACTGCCCTTCACCCGTAGATCTCCGGGCAGTTCACAACATAAAAATGCAAGTTAAAAAGCACAAAATACAGAATAAAAACAAGAACCAAAGCAAACCAATAACTCCTCTCCCTCTAACAAACACAGTTGAAAGGGCATAGGAGGTTAATCAGCCAATGGCCTGATTGAAGAGGACCATTTTTGCCTGGCATCTAAAGGCACCAGGCAAGCCTCCCTGGGGAGAGCAACCCACTAATGGGGAGCCACCACAGAAAAGGCCCCTTCTTGTGTGGAGGAGGCATGTGAAGAGGGGCTTCCGATGATGAGCGCAAGGTCTGGGTAGGTTCATCTGGGGAGTTTTAGGTCCTTGACATCTTGCAGTCCAACCCCAACCATCACCCCCTGCAGCCTCCCCCATGTTTCCAGCACAAGCGGCAACCTTTCGGCTGTGATGGAGACTTAAGGTTTCATGACACGTGAGTCCCACCACACCCAAATCAGCCCATCGTGCGGGAGAGTCTCCAACATCCTCTCCCATCCTAGTGTCCTTCAGATGTTTTGGGCTACAATAACTCCCATCTTCAGCCCCGTTGTGCTGGCTGGGGCTGGTGGGAGTTGTGGTCCAAAGTGACTGAAGAGCACAGGGGTTGGGGAAGCCTGGGTCTCCTAGCTATCTAACCTAAGCAGAACCTCCATGTCCAAATGAAGCCTATCTCTTGGGGGAGAGCTGAGCCATCACCACTATGGGTCAGAGAGAGAAGGGAGGGCCCCCCCAAATGCATTAGCAGGTCCCTTACATCAGTGGATCGAGATGCGAAGAGGGCTCCGGGATTAGACTTGCCGCCCTCGAACCTCTTCTTCTCGCCTCATGGACAAAACAGATCTGAGTGCTAAGTGCAAACAGCAGGTGGTGGAACATGCTCTTCAGGATACCTGCAGCCTCAGGGAACGACAGGATATGACACAGAGTGTTGGTAGCCTGGAGGGACAAGGACAGGAGAACGGCATTCAGCAGAGGTCATCGTCAGATCAAGATCTCAGACTCAGACGCGACTCAGAGCCCCGGTCCATTTCCCTCAGTGTTGTCTACACTGACTAGCAGTGGCTGTCCAGGGTTTCAGGCAAGGAACTCCCCGACATGGAGATGCTGGGGCCCTTCTGCATACAAAGCAGGTGCTCACAGGATGGACCACTTATTAAGATGCACCCCCCTCCCAGCAAGAAGCCCCCAGCCCCATCCAGCTCCCATTCAAAACAATCCAGGAGAGAGAAACTGAGTGGTTTCGTACCGCCATTGGCATTTGAGAAGTGCTGCGTCGCCTGGAAGTGACTTCCGCTTTGGGGTCTTCATCCTGCAGCCTTTTCAGGAGAGGTCTCAGCAGCTTGACGCTGGAATACTGATCAGCGACCAAGGCCTTCCAGATCACCGTGGCACTTCTGCAATTTTTCAAAACAGAATTTTTCCCTTTTCCTTTTCTTAAAAAAAGTCAGGCCTTTGATATTTTCTTTATATTGCACATACATTAGCAAAGAAAGAAACCACAACTCGGAGCACAATTTTTTGCAAGTACGAAATTCAATATAAATAAATATAAATTAAGAAACCCCTTAAATCTACCCCTCCCCATTTTCACATCACAAAAACTTACTCATCACACTCCATCGAACAGTCCAACAGGCTGTCTACGACCGGCTGCATGCGCTTGGTGGCTAGGCTGACAAGAGCCGAAAGTGTCACTTCCTTAGTGCGGGTGTCGGGGATCTGGTGGAGACGGTTGTAAATCTCCTTCACAACCATAGGCAGCTGGAAGAAGATAAAAGAAGACCAGGATGAGAAAGTGTGGTGAACCTGTTTCTATTTTGCTTAATGTATGTAGGGTTTGGTGTCAGCGTTACTCGTGCCGGTTCTCTGCCGTTCACTTGTGTTCCTTTGGTGGTGAGAGAGGTTGGGGTGGCCTAGGGTGTGGTTGTTTGTTTGTGATTGGCTGTGGTGATCTTTGTTTTGAATCAATTCCAGTACCCTTTTGGTACTAGATTCTGGCTCCTGCAAAGTCAATACTAAATCGTCAGCAAATGCTTTCAGTTTGTACTGTTTAGCACCCACTTGTATGCCTTTAACCAATTGGTCCTTTCTGATCATATTTAACAAAACCTCCAGGACCGATATAAAAAGCAATGGAGAGATTGGGCAACCTTGTCGTGTTCCTTTCTCAATCTTAAACTCTTCTGTCACTGCATTGTTCACAATTAATTTTGCCTTTTGTTCTGAATAAATTGCACCTATACCATTTTCAAAACCTTGACCTACCCCCATCCCCTGTAGATTCTTCTTCATAAAACTCCAAGAAATGTTGTCAAAGGCCTTCTCTGCATCCACAAAAATCAAAACTGCCTTAGTATTGATATTCACTTGTAATTTTTCTAGAATATAAATTATATTCCTCGTATTATCAGACAAATGTCTGCCCGGGAGAAAGCCCGCTTGGTCTTTATGAATTTCTTCTACTAACACCCTTTTTAATCTTTTAGCCAAAATATCTGCAAAAATTTTGTAATCTTCCATTCTATTTCCTGGTTCATCAATTTCATATATTGTACTTGATATAACTTTATCTCTTTCAGGATCTCCTGTGATTTTGGTTTTGCTCTCAGCTTCTTCTCTCCTTCCTTTATTTTTTCCAAGATTTTATCCTTTTTTTCATTTTGGGTTCTCTTCTTGTTGACGACTCTTAACGACTGCAATAGGTCTTACAGGAAAAAGCAGGAAAGAGACTGGAAAGAGAAGCTGCTGAATTGCAACTTATTACCAAACTTAAAACCATGGAGAGACCTGGTCTGAACAAAGACATTGGATTCTTATCTCATTATACATGACAAAGCCACTTTTCACCTTCTCACCCCTTGCTTTTTCCTGTAAGACCTATTGCAGTCGTTAAGAGTCGTCAACAGGCTCATCACAGCTATCTGCCAATCACCCATTCCCACCACCCTTCTGAGTAATACCCATCCCCACCTTCTCACTATATAAAAGGGTCTGGTGACTTCTGTTTCAGTGTATTTGAAGAAGTGTGCATGCACACAAAAGCTCATACCTAGAACTAACTTAGTTGGTCTTTAAGGTGCTACTGGAAGGAATTTTTTGTTTTGACTATGGCAGACCAACACGGCTACCTATCTGTAACTCCCCCACAACAAACACTCTGCGAGGTGAGTGGGGCTGAGAGACTTCAAAGAAGTGTAACTGGCCCAAGGTCACCCAGCAGCTGCATGTGGAGGAGCGGAGACGCGAACCCGGTTCCCCAGATTACGAGTCTACCGCTCTTAACCACTACACCACACTGGCTCTTCTTACTTCCCACACAATGCCTTCTTACTTCCCAGAAACAAGCTAATTCTAAGTCCGAAGAGAATGTTTGATTTAGAGGAAACCTGCTCCCCCTGCCTCCGTTTTGAGCCTTACGTCCTCCATTTCCATGCCGCATTCCTCAAGGAAGGACCTCAGGAGCTTTCCTGCAGCCTGAGAGACGGCTCTGTCTTCCACTGTCAGGTTGTCAATCGCCTTCAACACGACTTCGTTGATCTGGCTGGGCGTGAGGTGCTCCCCAAAAGCCTGGCACAAAGAAGAAAGAAGAGGGAGTTTTCTTCTGCTCCACACTCTGACCACGTTTCAGTAGTCCAAGGGTGCCTTCACAAACCAAGTGAAAGACATCTCCACTCTGCCTTGAGAGGGTTGAACTAAGTGACCCCCACGTCCCTTCCAACTCTACAATTTGGTGATTCTATTTATGTGTTTATTTAAGTAGCTGAAAGATTTTACAACAAACCAAACTAAAAGTCAGGTGACGCCTTGCTATTTTCGATCCACATCTTAAATTGGTTATGACATTGGAACATGAAGAGGTTCAATCTAAAATCAGACTAGAAAATTTTAAAAAAAAATCCCTCCAGGAACAGAGAGGGTGAATAATAGTGGCTATCCGTTATATAACCAATGCCTAACAGACTGGGTGGGAACCTGCCGGCTGTGTGTTTAGTTCTTAATATACAACAAAAACACCCACCACAAGGTTGGCATAGTCCACTGGCTTGGCAGTGCCTTGTGAAAGATGCATCGAATGAGTCAACTTTTCCTATTCTTTTTCCGCCCTGAGGAGCCCAAGGTGGCAATGCATGGTTCTCTCTCCTCCCCGTTTTAGTCTCATGAGGTAGGTTAGACTGAGAGACTGTGACTGACTCGTGAGTGGGGATCTGAACCCTAGGTCTCCCAGCACCTGGTAGAATTTCAATAAGTAGAATTCTGCATGCAGTTTAGGCTACCGGGCACTTGTCTTTGAGCAATTTATTCTAATACAATGCATTTCTGAATGTTATTTACACTAATAGCTCACGCATGGATTTTTTTACACACTGTTTGGCATTGCGAAATTCAAGGACATGTGAATTTCAAAGGCGGGTTGTGTTTCAGTTCTCCTGTTGTTTCTGAAAGCCTTGATCTGATAGCTTTGGCTTCCAGTGTGAACTGCTCTGAATCTCTCCCTCATCCCTAGAAGGCGTGGGCTGCCTGAGGGCAGGCTGAAGTTGGTGGGGCAGGGCCCCGTTGGCCCGAGTGAGCAAATCTTTGCTAACTGGGAGTGGCTGCGGTCTTAGCAATAAAGAGTACAAAAGGCCACCCCTACCTTGGCCACTTTTGCGATGTTGTAGTGGAAGAGAGAGGGCCCAGGGATGAAGAAGTCTTCTCGGACCCATCTGACCATGTTGCCTTTCTTATTTTTATTCCTCCTCTTCTCCAGTTCCTTACCTAAGCAGGGTCGGGTTTTGGAATATGCATGCAAAAGAACCCAGCATTAGTGCTCCCTGCTCAAAACCTCCAGTTTTCCCGCTGGGACCAACAAAAACAATTATTGGTTTCACCTCAAAAATTATAATTCGGAATTGGAAAAAAGGTTCAGAAGGGGGCAACCAAAAGGACTGGGGTGCTTGTGGAGCAAATGCTGGTTGCAGCATTTGGGGGGCGGTTCCGTTTAGAAAAACGGCGAGGAAGAGGAGACACAATGTATGGCTTGGAGAAAGTGGAGAGAGAAAGCTTTCTCTCTTGCCCTCATAACATGAGAACAACTGGACCTCCAATGAAACTGAAGTTTCAGGATGGTCCTTCTTCTTGCAATGCACAGCTAAACTCTGGAACTCCCTGCCACAGGAGGCACTGATGGCCACGGACCAAGATGGCTTTCAAAGAAGATGAGGCAAATTCATGGAAGAGAAGGCTACCCATGGCTATTAGCCAGGATGGCTATGCTCTGCCTCCATGGTCAGAGGCAGCAAAGTACAGGAGTAGAAAGAGCTTGAATTCTGCTTGCTGGATTCCCACAAGCATCTGATCAACCCCTGTGGGAACAGGATGCTGGACTGGGCTGGGCCACTGGTCAGGTCCAGAAGGCTTTTCTGATGAACATCAGCAGTGAATTCCTCCCCCAAGACTGCCCTCTCATCTCTGGCCAACGGGGTGTTGGCGTTAGGCCAGTGCTAGCACAATTCTGGCCCTCCTGAACTCCCTGATCAACCCCAGCAGCAGCCAGCATGGGCAACACTCAGGGATGATGGGAGTTGGAGCAGCCTCTGGAGGGCTACAAATCTCCCACCCTGCGGCTTACAAGAAACAAGCCATTTCCCAGCATCCCCCTCACCCATTTTGGCTATCATGATGTAATGGAGATGGTACAAGGCCTCTGCTGACTGCAGGCCAATCTCCTTCACGTTGTCTGCGAGGTGAAGGGACAAGAGCGCCACCAGCTGTCCAAGAAGGGGGAAATCCTGGGATACCTAAGAAGTGGAGAGAGAGAGATGCACAGTCAGCCCTTGTCCCACAGAGCCCAGCAAGAGAAAACCGTCTGGCATGCTTTCAGAAGAAGAAGAAGAAGAGTTTGGATTTGATTGATTTATTTTTTAATGGATTTTTATTAAGATTTTAAAGGTTAGGGAAAAAAAGATAAACAAATATCAATTTAAACAAAAAAAAAAAAAAAACAAACCCAGACAATTAAAAAAAACAAATCAAACCTTTACATAACTGTCAGAGCTGCCTCTAGGTCCCAGCTCACAGAGGACCAACGCTAGGCTGATGTTATGTACAAAAGTCTTTATTGAAGTTTAATTTCCATTTCAAAGCCAGGGCGTGCAGCCCTACGTCTAGACTCTAGATCGGCGAAGTCCCGTCTGAGTCTCCGCCCCTTCCACACCAGTTTAAGATCCTAGCACTGCTCCACCTCCTGCGCTGCACTCTTCTCCTCTGGGTCCTCCTGCCCGCTGGGGCATTGCCCTTTCTAGACTCTTCCGACGCTGAGTCGCTTAGCTCCTCCCCCTGCCTCCGGCGTGCTTTAGGACCCGGTTCCCAATCCTCACTCTCTGCTGTCCCGCGCTCCTGTACATTTGAACTTGCTTCTCGCGCCAACCCAGTGACCTTTCTCCTAACCATTACACTACCACAATAACTGTCAGGGGCTCAGGAGCAGAGGCACAGGGGAGAGAGGAAATGGAGAGCGAAGGGGAAGAATCGGAGGGCAGCGTAGGGGAGTATGAAAGTGGCCCGAGAGATTCCATGAGCTTCTCCAGCGAATCAGAAGATTCCCAGAGGGGGGCGCCGATGGCCAGTGCAAGGGGGGTCCCAGGGGGGACACACCAGAAGCAAGGGGCCAGCGGGGACTCCCAAAGCAGCAGCGGGAGATCAGGACCAGCTCCTCCACCAGAGCGTGGTTTGGGGAAAGAGTCCCATGTATCAGGGCCAGCTTCTCCTCCAGCAGGGAGAGAAGATGAATCAGGGCTGGCCACGCCTCTATCGCAGAGTGAGGGAACGGAGGGGAAGTCAGGTCCAGCTAGCCTCTCCGAAGGGGGAAGCAGTGACAGGAGCAGTGTAACGGTCAGGAGGAAGGTTGCCGGCTGGGCGCGCGCGCCAAGTTCGAATGTACAGGCGCGCGGAACAGCAGGAAACCCGGATTGGGAACCAGGTCCTAAAGCCCGCCGGAGGGAGGGGGAAGACTCAGGGGACTCAGCGTCAGAAGAGTCTAGAAAGGGCGAGACCCCAGCGGACAGGCGGGCCCAGAGGAGAAAAGAGCAAAGGAAGAGGTGGAGCAAGGCTAGAGTCTTAAACTGGTGTCGGGGGGAAGGAGATTCAGACGGAGCTTCAGCGGTCTAGAGTTTGAGACGTAGAGCTACGCGCCGCGGCTTTGAAATCGAAACTGAACTTCAATAAAGACTTTTGTATATAACAACGAACTGGCGTTGGTCCTTTGTGAGCTGGGACCTCGGGCAGCTCTGACAATAACTTTCTTTCCTTTACTTATTTCCTTGACTTCCTCACACCTCCCTTTTTTGTATTCTAGTTCAATTAGATATTTCAGCAAATCCTTTCCATCTTCGTTTTTATCCTAATAATTTATCTTAACATACTATAATTTTACATTCTCTTCTTTCACCAATTAACAATCCATTTTTACTTAGACCTTTATATCATTTCTGCTAAAACCACATAACTTCATTCCAACATCCTTCTAACATTCCTTAATTTTACAATGTTTCTGTAGATAAACTTTAAATTTCTTCCAATCTTCTTCCACCAACTCTTCTCCTTGGTCTCGGATTCTGCCAGTCATTTCTGCCAGTTCCATATAGTCCATCACCTTCATCTGCCATTCTTCCCAGGTGGGTAGACCTTGTGTCTTCCAATATTTTGCAATGAGTATTCTTGCTGCTGTTGTGGCATACATAAAGAAAGTTCTATCCTTCTTTGACACCAATTGGCCAACCATGCCCAGGAGAAAGGCCTCTGGTTTCTTCTGAAAGGTATACTTAAATACCTTTTCATTTCATTATAGATCATCTCCCAGAAAGTCTTAATCCTTGGGCATGTCCACCAAAGGTGAAAAAATGTACCCTCAGTCTCTTTACATTTCCAACATTTATTATCGGGCAAATGATAAATTTTTGCAAGCTTGACTGGTGTCATGTACCACCTGTAAATCATTTTCATTATGTTTTCTCTTAGGGCATTACATGCCGTGAATTTCATGCCTGTGGTCCATAACTGTTCCCAGGCAGCCATCATAATGTTATGTCCAACATCTTGTGCCCATTTAATCATAGCAGATTTCACCATTTCATCCTGAGTATTCCATTTCAACAGCAAGTTATACATTCTTGACAAATTCTTAGTTTTAGGATCTAACAGTTCTGTTTCCAATTTTGATTTTTCCACCAGAAAGCCAATTTTCTTATCCAAATTGTAAGCCTCCATTATTTGGTAATAATGAAGCCAGTCTCGTACTTTGTTTTTTAGTTTTTCAAAACTCTGCAGTTTTAATCTGTCCCCTTCTTGTTCCAAAATTTCCCAATATTTCGGCCACTTGGCCTCCATATTGAGCTTTTTCTGAGCCTTTGCTTCCATTGGTGACAACCACCTTGGAGTTTTGTTTTCAAGCAAATCCTTATATCTTATCCAGACATTAAACAGTGCTTTCCTGACAATATGGTTTTTAAACGCTTTATGTGCTTTGACCTTGTCATACCACAGATATGCATGCCACCCAAATACATTATTAAAACCTTCTAGGTCTAAAATGTCTATGTTTTCAAGAAGCAGCCATTCTCTCAGCCAACAAAATGCGGCTGATTCATAATAAAGCTTAAGGTCTGGCAGGGCAAATCCACCTCTTTCTTTAGCATCAGTTAGTATCTTAAATTTCTTGCCCTGCCAGACAAATCTAGAGATATCTTTCTGCCACTTCTTGAAACAATCCATTTTGTCCAAAATTTGCAGTGTTTGAAACAAAAACACCATCCTTGGCAATACATTCATTTTTATCGCAGCAATTCAGCCTAGCAATGATAACTTCAAATTTGTCCATATTTCTAGATCCTTTTTCACTTCCGTCCAACATTTTTCATAATTATCTTTAAATAAATTCACATTCTTAGCAGTCATGTTAACCCCTAAGTATTTCACTTTCTTAACCAATGTTAATCCTGTCTCCTTCTGAAACTTCTCTCTCTCAATCACTGTTAGATTTTTCTCTAAAACCTTAGTTTTCAACTTATTCAACTTAAATCCTGCGAGCGGTTGCCGAACAACTCCAGGCACGCCTGGAAGAAGCGGACCATTTGGATCCCTTCCAGTCGGGATTCAGGCCTCATCATGGGACTGAAACTGCCTTGGTCGCACTGGTTGATGATCTCCGGCGGGCTAGGGACAAAGGTGAGAGCTGTTTCCTAGTTCTGCTGGATCTCTCAGCGGCGTTTGATACCATCAACCATAACATCCTTCTGGACCGTCTTGAGGGGCTGGGAGCTGGGGGCACTGTCATACAGTGGTTCCGCTCCTTCCTCCTGGGCCGTGTTCAGAAAGTGGTGGTGGGGGATGAGTGTTCAGACCCCTGGGCTCTCACTTGTGGGGTGCCTCAGGGTTCTGTCCTCTCCCCCATGCTTTTCAACATTTACATGCAGCCGCTGGGAGAGATCATCAGGAGGTTTGGGCTGGGTGTTCATCAGTATGCGGATGATACCCAGCTCTACCTCTCTTTTAAATCAGAACCAGTGAGGGCGGTGAAGGTCCTGTGTGAGTGTCTGGAGGCGGTTGGAGGATGGATGGCGGCTAACAGATTGAGGTTGAATCCTGACAAGACAGAAGTACTGTTTTTGGGGGACAGGAGGCGGGCAGGTGTGGAGGATTCCCTGGTCCTGAATGGGGTAACTGTGCCCCTGAAGGACCAGGTGCGCAGCCTGGGAGTCATTTTGGACTCACAGCTGTCCATGGAGGCACAGGTTAAATCTGTGTCCAGGGCAGCTGTGTACCAGCTCCATCTGGTATGCAGGCTGAGACCCTATCTGCCTGCGGACTGCCTCGCCAGAGTGGTGCATGCTCTGGTTATCTCCCGCTTGGACTACTGCAATGCACTCTACGTGGGGCTACCTTTGAAGGTGACTCGGAAACTACAACTAATCCAGAATGCGGCAGCTAGACTGGTGACTGGGAGCGGCCGCCGAGACCATATAACACCGGTCTTGAAAGACCTACATTGGCTCCCAGTATGTTTCCAAGCACAATTCAAAGTGTTGGTGCTGACCTTTAAAGCCCTAAACGGCCTCGGTCCAGTATACCTGAAGGAGCGTCTCCACCCCCATCATTCTGCCCGGACGCTGAGGTCCAGCGCCGAGGGCCTTCTGGCGGTTCCCTCATTGCGAGAAGCAAAGCTACAGGGAACCAGGCAGAGGGCCTTCTCGGTAGTGGCCCCCGCCCTGTGGAACGCCCTTCCAGCAGATGTCAAAGCGATAAACAACTACCTGACATTCAGAAGACACCTTAAGGCAGCCCTGTTCAGGGAAGTTTTTAACGTGTGATATTTTACTGTATTTTTGGTTTTTATGGAAGCCGCCCGGAGTGGCTGGGGAGGCCCAGCCAGATGGGCGGGGTATAAATAATAAATTATTATTATTATTATTATTATTATTATTATTATTATTATTAACATGACCAAATTCTTGAATCAATTCCAATACTCTTTTGGTACTAGATTCTGGCTCCTGTAGTGTCAATACCAAATCATCAGCAAATGCTTTCAATTTGTACTGTTTAGCTCTGACTTGTATACCTTTAATCAATTGGTCCTTTCTAATCATATTAAGCAGAACCTCCAGGACCGATATAAAAAGCAATGGAGAGATTGGGCAACCTTGTTGTGTTCCTTTCTCAATCTTAAACTCCTCTGTGACTACATTGTTTACAATTAATTTAGCTTTTTGTTCTGAATAGATTGCACCTATACCATTTTCAAAACCTTGACCTACCCCCATTCCCTGTAAATTTTTCTTCATGAAACTCCAAGAAATATTGTCAAAGGCTTTCTCCGCGTCCACAAATATCAAAACTGCTTTGGTGTTAATATTCACTTGTAATTTTTCTAAAATGTTAATTATATTCCTCGTATTGTCAGACAAGTGTCTCCCCGGGAGAAAGCCCACTTGATCTTTATGGATTTCTTCTACTAGTACCTTTTTTTAGTCTTTTAGCCATAATATCAGCAAAAATTTTGTAATCCACATTGAGCAAAGATATGGGGCGGTAGTTCTTAAGCTGTGTCTTCTCAGACTCTGTTTTCGGTATAAGTGTAATATAAGCTTCCTTCCACGACTCTGGTGCCTTTTTCCCTTCCAGTATTTCATTGCAAACTTCCTTTAAAGGCTGTACTAGCCATTCTTTCAAGGATCTATAATATCTTGAAGTGAAACCATCCAGCCCTGGGGTTTTGCCCAATTGCATGTTCTGAATGGCTCCTTCTACCTCCTGTTCTGTTATTTTATAATTCAACATTAGCTTATTTTCTTGAGAGATTTTTTGTAATCCATTTATTTTCAAAAATCGATCAATGTCCATTTCTTTCTGAGTCTCCTGTGTATATAGATGTTTAAATACCTCTGAAAGCACTTCCTGATCTCCACTGGATTCTGTATATTCTTTCCCTCCACTTCCAAATTAGTAATAGTATTAAGTTTTTGTCTTTTTTTCATTTGCCAAGCCAGCAGTTTCCCACATTTATTTGCCGATTCAAATGTCTTCGGTCTCATCTGTTTGATCTTCCATTCTATTTCCTGATTCATCAATTTCATTTTGCATAAAGTATTACTCCTCTTTTCTTAACTTTGTCTGATGAAATAAATTCATGTCCCAATCTTTTATTGCTCAATATCTTCCTGTGTAGCCTTATCACATGTGTTTCTTGTAGACAAATCAAATCCAATTGTTCTTTTTTTAATAAATGAAAGACTCTCGCCTTTTTTCCGGGGAGTTGAGTCCATTCACATTCCAGCTTAATACTTGCAGTGCCATGATGTAGTTACTCTGCTTATCCTCCAACAGCACTTAGTACTTTATCTATTTCTGTCAGTGGTGTTGATTTCCCTCTTTTTGGTGAACTTCTGTCCAAAACTCCTGGCTCTTTTCCAAGTTCTTTCTGCAGATCTTCTCCATGGTTTCCCCAAAACTTATCTTTTTCCTCCACTGATCTTATCTTTATCTTTCTTCCTTTAAAGCTAAAGAATAGGCCTTGGGGAAATTCCCACCTGAAGATGATTTTGTTCCTTCTCAACAGGGCAACCAAATCTCCAAAGTTGGACCTAGGATCCAAAAGATGTTGTCAGGGACCTGACATTGGAGCGTGAGGTGGAGGCTGGGCTCCAAAGCGATGCAGGAGAGGGGACCAGCAGGAGGGAAGGAATTCAACGTAACACCAGTAGAGAAGGGAGGGAGATGGAGGATTCAGAGAGAGGTCTCCGGGACCCTTCATCTGAGACCAGTGGAGAGAGCACGGGCACGCCTCTGCCCACTCCTTCCTTGCACAGAAGAGTCCCACGCAGGGAGATAGGCGGAGACTTGGCGTCAAACAGCTCTTATGCTGGAAGAGGTTCAAGAAATGCCCACTGACGGATTCTGCAAGCGACTGAACGGCCACGGAGTGAGGGCTTTCAGCCAAAAGCATGGTTAGCCAGGCAATCTAGCCAAAAGTGACGGCAACTTACGCACAAGTAACCCCTTATAACCATTACAGATGTTTCGGTATATCTTTAAAGATTTCCACTCTTGACTGCAGAATTGTCAAAGAATTCTGAAAGTGCAGACCCAAAATTTTATCTCTCTCTTCTTTAGATCGGAGAGTAATCAGACAGTCCCTTATTTTATTCTTGTTTCCTCCTCTTCCAAGTCTGAAGGCCCTCACGATTTTGAATTCTTCTTGTTTCAAATCCAACTTCCAGAACTCTGCAAATTCTATCAAACTGCCCTTCTCTAATTCAGGTACAGCTCTAATCCTTAAATTCGTCTGTTTTTCCTTAAGTTCAATCATAGAAAGTGTCAATTTATGGTCCTCAATTTGCCTCTGTAGATCTGGGACTTTCTCTGTTTCCAATTGTGTTATCTTAAATTCCACAGCAGCAGCTTTTTCCTTAGCTTCATCTGCAGTCTGTCGGATCAAAGTAGATTCCTGCAACAATTTCTGAATAGATTCTGTATTAGTGTTCACCTTTTGTCCCAAGCTATTTAAGCTTTCTGTATTTAAGTCAATTTTAGTGGTTGCTGCGTCTACCTTCACTTTTGCCTCGTCCACTGTCATCTTTGTCTCTTCAACCGTCTTATTTGTCTCTTCGACCCTCTTATTAAGTTGCTCCAAAGATTCATTAATCTTGGCCAGTGCAATCGCTAAAACATCTTCTGATGACATTCCACTAGGCTTAGATTGTGTTGGTACAGTCGCAGATGGGGTAGGGAGACCAACGGCTGATGGTCTTCACTGCCAAATCTTCCCAGACCTTGTTGTTTTGTCTGGGAATGACGAGTCTACTTTTTCTTTCCCATGTGCCATAACACTTAAACAATAGAAGAGCCAAGGTCAATCCCAGCTACACAGTTTCTCTTTGCAAGTGGAAAATTCCCCTAGTATCGATTTCAGAAACTTCCTCTAGGTGGAAACAGTTGCAATAGTCCAAAATGACACCTTTTAAACTCAAATAAAAAAATAAACACTTCCAATTTTTTGTTACTTTCCAGTTACTTTCCCTCCTTTTTAAGAGCAGAAGAGGACAACTAACCACAATGTATCTCTCTTGCTGAGCTAGCTGTCAGCAAGTCGTCTATTCACAGTTAATACGCAGTTCAAAGCACAACAGTCTTTGTCTATTGGCAGCCCGTTCCCAAGTTTTGAGCGGTGGATTTTAACTTCTTTCCCTCTCTCTTGCAGGTATATATAGTCCAAAACTCCCCCCTCCTTCCCCTGCTTCCTGGGGGGGGGGTTTGATACTTTTTGTGTTAGGAAATTAATCCTTTCCAGTCGGATTTCCAAAACTTTAGCTTGTAGTCTCTTTGCTTTGATCTATTTACAAAAGCGGAAGGCGGACTTCCTGTTTAAACCTCCCCGCATCGGTGCCAAATTAAGTCTTTTTCGTCCTTTTATACTTCCAATTTTTCCTATTCACGGGTAGTTGCTTTTGAGGTCGAATTGTCACAGGAAGAAGTCAGCGCTCTCCGGTAACGGCTGTGCGGCTTCGCTCCAAGGAAAAAGCAGTTGATTCACAGCACCGCGCCGCTCACCCTGCTTCGCTCTGGAACCGTAATCGGTATTCCCTGCGAATTGGGGGGGCCCAAAAGGTGCCCGCTGAATCCCACGCTCACAGGCTTCTCCCGCCTGTGACTTTTGAAGGGTCTCCACTTCGCCATAGCGGTACAGACCCGATTTCCTCGAAGCAGATCCTCCTAGTCAGAAGGATTCCGCCATTACCGATGGCGCTAACCCGAAAGTCCCCAAGAGTTTGGATTTGATATCCCACCTTTCTCTCCCTTTAAGGAGTCTCAAAGCGGCTAACATTCTCCTTTCCCTTCCTCCCCCACAACAAACACTCTGTGAGGTGACTGGGGCTGAGAGACTTCAAAGAAGTGTGACTGGCCCAAGGTCACCCAGCAGCTGCATGTGGAGGAGCGGAGACGTGAACCCGGTTCCCCAGATTAGGAGACTACCACTCTTAACCACTACACCACACTGGCTCTCAGTCGGCAAAGGTGGCAGAGGGGCACAGGGCAAGAGAGCTGTGCTTAGGTGGCCCACCCTAGGCTTGCCCCAGGGCTTTTTCCCCAGCCAGAACTCACTGGAACTCAGTTCTGGCTGTTGAATGGTTGAATGTTGAATGGTTGAATGTTGAATGGCTGTGTCAGCATTTGGGTGTAGTATATAAGGAGCAGCACCTAGCTCTCCCATTACCCTGGGGGATTGGTTGGTGGTTGGGTCTGGTTTGTTGTTGATGTATTTAGTGTTTTTGTTTTTGTTATTAAAACCTTGTTTAAGTTATTTTTGAGTCCTTTTTTAATGCATGGTCTCCCCAGCAAGCTCTCTGCAGTGCTACTATACTGCAAATAGCTAACATCTTTGGTTATGGGCCCAGCTGCTGAGTGGATGACTGCCTTATTTTGGACTCTGAGAAAGCTTTGAAAACTCCTTCTCCTGCTAGTGTAGTTTCTGTGGGTCTGGAAGAGTTCCAGAATGGTTGACCGGGTTCCAGAAGCTGAGAAGGCTCTGGTGTTCCCACAGCTAACAGATGAGAACTATAGTTTATGGTCTTTTCGGGTGGAGGCGCTTTTGACCTCTAGAGAAGTATGGACCTATGTAACTGATGACCCTCCTGACCCTGTAACTAATGCTTGGTCGAAAGGAGATGCAAAAGCCAGGGCAATAATTAATTTGGCAGTCAGTGACCAGCAAGTAGTCTATATAAGAAATAAGAAAACTGCCAAAGAAATGTGGGACAGTCTTGCAGCAGTGCATATTAGAAAAGAGTCAGTGTCTGCATTGACGTTTTTCAAGCAGCTGTACCAGACCAAGTTGCAGCCTGGTAGTGATTTGGCAGCACACTTGAGACGTCTGGAGGCAATACACTGCGAATTAATTCGAAGGGACATGGAGATACCTTATATTCAGTATGTTTTTATCATTCTTTCTTCCCTTAATGAGGACTTTGATGGTGTAGCTAGCCAGATATCTGCCGTTCCACCAGCACAATTAACCGTGGAAGGGGTAACGGCATGATTAGCGGACTTCCGGGTTAGCGCCATCGACAATGGCAGCATTCCTCTGACTGAGAGGAACCCGCTCCGTGGAATTCGGGTCGTACCGCCGCGGCGAAGGCGGAGACCCTTTAGAAATCCCAGGTGGATGAAGCCTGGGAACGTGGGATTCGGTTGACACCAGGAGCGCTCCCCTACCCACAGGGAAACCCCTTTTCGGGGGTTCCGAAGTGACGTGGGGTGAGCAGCGCGGTGTTTTGAATCGACCGCTATTTTTACGGAGTGAAGCCGCGTAGCCGTTGCCAGAGCGCGCTGACTTTTTCTTGTGGACAAATGGATTTTAAACAACAACCCGTGAGTAGAACGGAAATTGGAATTCTAAAGTATTTAAAGTTTTTTTTTTTTTTAAAAAAATAATTGGTACCGATCAGGGAAGGTCCAAACAGGAAGTCCGCCTCCCCTTTCTGTAAATAAACTGAAGCAAAGAACCAGTTAACTAAGGTCGTGGAGAGTTTTGTGTAAAGGACCTAAATTCCATTGATTGAAACTATCATCAATATCTTTTTTGAAAGCAGGGGAACCTGCAGGAGAAGGTTAAAATCCGTGAAATTGAAGTGCCACATCCCCAGACCCGGGAGTGGTCTGTGTGAGCCCGTTGACAGTGATTTGACAGCTGTCAAGTTAGCTGTTAGGATACAAAAGAAGGACTTTGTTTCTACTGCCTGTTTTTGTTACAACTTTATGTTTAAAAGGAAGAAAGGAACTGTTATAATTCAATGTATGGGACCTTTGGGTCTGTGCTGGAAGGAGTGAAAAAGAATTTGAATCCCTCTAGAGAGAGCTTTGGGTTATTGTCGTAAGGATGCAGCTAAAGATAAAAGCCTTGAGAAACTAGTTTTTGACCTTGGACTATTTAAGTATGGCTGTTAGGAAGGAAATCGAGTGTGAACTGAACAGGACATTTTATCTCTTGGGAAAGCTGCAAGACCAGATAAATGTTATGGCTACTAACGTGGTAATCTTGGAAACAAAAGTAGGTTTTGGCAAAGAAGTGGACAAGAACCAAGCACAGGAACCTCTTTCAACTGAACAAATTGAAAAATTTGAAAAGGAGAATCTTGTTGTGAGCAAAGTGAGGAAAGGGGGAGCCGTAACCCTACAGAGGCCAATAGTGGATTACTACTTGAGGCCCTACATGATGACAACTAGGAGAAGTAAATATTTGGAGATGGAAGCCTGGTTTGGCCTGGAAGATGAAAGATGGAGAGATCACCCTATGTGGAGATCAAATGACCTTTGGAATATAAATCCGAGCCAGGTGGAGATTGGAAGATTGGAGCTTTGGGGGCCTTTGGATTTGAAAAGAGTGTGAAACAAGATTTGGAATACTTTATAGGCCCTACTTTTAACTATGGAAGTTTGGCAGGAAGTAATATGATGACTGTTGGGTTGGGGCTTCCCCAAGATCTGATTTTCAACATTAAAGACTATCAAAAAGACTGGCAGAGGGGACAGACTTAGGAGCCTCGGATTTAAGATCTCCGGGCTGATGGTTTTCTGAGATTAATGGAACTATTGAGGGGCTGAAACCGGGGAGGGGATTTGGTGAAAGAAAATTGGGAATCTAAAGTATATATAATATAAATTTGTTTTTTTTTAAATGAGAGATGGGAAAATCGCGGAATTGAATTTTTTCTTTGACCTTAGGGGAAATGTCTTAAGAATAAGTACAGATATATAAGTTTTAATGGGAAATAAGATTAAACAAAGTTAAAGTGGATGATAACTTGGTGAAGGAAAGAATGGAAAATTACAGTATATTAAGATAAGATATGAGGATAAAATTAAGATCAAGGATGTGTTGAAATATTTATATGAATTAAAATATAAAGAGGGGAAGTATAGTATGTTAAGATAAACTATTAGGATAAAAACAAGGTTGGAAGGATTTGCTAGAATATCTAACAGAATTAGAATACAAAAATGGGAGGCACGAGGAAGTCAAGGAAATAAGTGATTGCAACTAAGCGAGTTAAAGGTTTGATTTGCTTTTTTACTTTTTTTTCTTTTTACCTTTGTTTTTTATCTTTCTTTTTTCTGTATTTTGATATATGTATTTTTTTATTCTTATTTTCTTTTTTGACTGTATTTTTTCTTATTTTTTTGTAACCTTTAAAATCTTAATAAAAAATTATTTAAAAAAAATAACGGCACGATTAATGGGCGAGTTGGATAGAAGGGAGGCTTGTGCCATAAGCACTCCTATTTCCAGAAACAATGAGGAACGCCATATGCAAACTTGTGTTGATACGACTGCATTTAAAGCTGCAAAGCGTTGTTGGTTCTGCAATAAGCAGGGACATTTTGCAAAGGACTGCAGATCCAAAAGAAAGCAAAGTACTCCCAAGTCTGTTTCTGTTCGTCAGTCACAGTCATCAGCCCAGCAGCCGACATTGTACCGTAAAGACAGAAACGAGCCGCGAGCTTTTCATGCTCGGACTACAGATCGTAAAAGAATTAAAGGTGCCAAGTGGAAGTTTTTTATTGTGGACTCAGGAGCATCTCAGCACATTTGCAACAATCGAAGCTTGTTTATTTCTTTCGAAGAGGAAATTGGTAATGTACATTTAGCCAATTCACAAGTCTTGCAGTCGCTTGGCAGGGGTACTATTAAACTTGACTCTTTAAACATTACGATAGCGAACTGCATTTACTGCCCGTCAGTGGACAATTTATTGTCAGTAAGAAGTTTTGCTCGTCAAGGCATAACTGTGCGTTTCTTAAAGTCAATGTGTGAGTTTTTCAATGGGAACAAATGTCTATTGTATGCCCGGGACTCTGATTATATAGACTGTATTTTCACACCTACTCCCAATCGCCTATAAATTGCAGAGCAGCACAGTCAAGCCAGGGGTTGAGGAGTGTAAGGCCACATTCCGGGTGTGTCCATGAAGCACACAGAATTCTGGGACACCTGAATTTTGCTGATGTAATTAAGACAAAGAATATTGTTAATGGCCTAAACTTAAAACCATGTAAATTCTTTATGCAATGTCTATCCTGTTGCAAGAATAAGATTAAGGTTGCACGCAAGGGTAGGTGCTCAGATAGGAAAATAACTGAGCCATTTGAGCATGTACATTGTGATTTAGTTGGGCCACTCCCACCATCATTAGGAGGTTCTAAGTACTGGCTTACCCTGATAGACCAGTATAGTAGATATTGTTGGACTTATGCAATAGCTGAGAAGTCCCAAGCATTTGAGAAATACAGAGCTTTTTGCAACTGGGTAAAAAATGCATTTTAACAAACAAATTAAGTATCTGTTTTCTGACCGGGGCGGGGAATTTTCTTCTGAGGCACAGGGGCCTACTCACGAGTTATCTTGCCCCTGAAGTCCCTGGCAAAATGGGCTTGTTGAAGTTGTGCAGCATGACCTGCAGGCAGGGGTTAAAACTTATCTGTACGATGCTAATCTGCCCAAAGTCTTTTGGGCTGAAGCGCTCAATGCCTTTTGTTACGTTAGAAATTGCAGTTATCATTCTGGTTTAGATGTCACCCCCTATGAGAAGCTGTTTAAAAAATGCCCTAATCTGAAATACCTACGCATTTGGGATTCAGATGTAATTATGCATTATCCCGCTAAGCAGAAATTGGGTGAGTGTAGTGTTCTGAGAAAATTAATGGGCTACCAGAAGGGGGCGTACAGAATTTACATACCAGCAACTGGCAAATTTCATATTACCAGAAGCATGATACAAACTGTAAATTGGAATGGCGTTGCTGTTTTCCAAGATACTAACGGTATAAATGATACTGAGGAAGAAGAGGAAGCAGCAGCAGCAGCAGCAGCAGGAAATGGTGCTTCTGAATTAATGGAACAAGACAAAAAGCCTGTTGAATCTGATAATTTGTTTGATGATTTAAAGTCACAGGCACCCGAGGGGAGGTTAGATTCTCTTGAGTTTTCTGACCGTGATCTTAGCCTACAGGCACCTCTTCAGTCTGACAATGATGATTTACAACCTGAAACTAGTAGTTTACTTAGTCCCATTAAGTCTGAGGAGTCTGACTCTCCTTCCGGACTGAGACGTTCAGATAGAAAGAGACAGAAGCCACAACGTTTTGCAGATGAACTTTTAAATACTGTGTATGCCAATAAGGCGGTTTTTGAGCCAAAAAGCTACGATGATGTTCAGAATTTACCTAAGCACCAAGTAAATTGGTATAAAGCTATCAACTCTGAGATAGCTTCTTTAAAAGAGCATAACACCTGGTCTCTTGTACCACAAACCCCAGAAATGAGACTTATTGATTCAAAATGGGTTTAAGAAAATGCAAATGGGAAGGAAACGCCTATGGTATGTGGTTTCACCTTTACAGGTGAAGATAAGCCATTTCCTAACAAAACTTTGTATCGTTCTGCTATAGGCAAGCTAAATTTCATTCAAAGAATCTCAAGACCAGATATAACTTATGCTTTTCACTTTCTGGCAAAATTTGTGGAAAAGCCCACTACGCAATGTTTCTCTGCTCTTAAGAGAGTTTTAATGTACTTTAAACATACCAAACATTATAGGTTGCAGTTTACATCATGTATTGACAAAGGTTTTGAAATTTTCTGCGATGCATCTCATGCAGTGGAACAAAATAATTGCAGGGGTGTGTCTGGTATGGTGTTTTGTTATAAAGGTTGTCCATTTGAATGGAAGTCCCAGACACAAACCATTATTTGTCTCTCCACAACAGAGAGTGAATTATGTGCATGCGTTCAGGCCACTTGTGATGTGGAATGGTATCTGCAAGTATTTGCAGACCTACAGATGAAAGTAACACTACTAGTAAGAGTTTACCTTGATTCCCAGAGTGGACTCGCTATCCTGTTTTCAGAGACCAATACGCAGCACACTAGAGTCTTAAGGTTACGTTTACAGTTTGTAAAGAAACTAATTGCTGATGAAATGATTGTATTTCAATATGTTCCAGGTGACAATCAAATTGCAGACATTTTTACTAAAGCACTTCCAAAGGTTACACATGAAAGACATGTACAAAATATGCTTTATGTTTTTGTTCCACAATGATGAACCGCAGGGGAAATGTTGAATGGTTTCTTTAAATGTAAAGGTTCATCATTGTTCCACCAGTTGTGTATGTCTTTTTTTTTAAAAAAATATTTTTTATTAACAATTTTTTGTAAATCACAATTCCAATAAAACAATACAATATCACATCTCTTAACATATATCTTTTCACTGCTTTGGACTCCCTCACATCTCCCGCTCCTGCGTTCTTAGTTATAATTTTATTCAGCAAATTTGTCCCCTTGTTTTTAGTCTTCATAACTAATTTTCAATGTTATACCTCTAATTTTAACTATCATTTTATTCGAATCTTAAAAAGTTTAGATATAACCAACATATTCCAAAATTTTTATCATTTCTTAAATTTATCTTATCTTCATAATTCCCTTCCTTGAACTCAATGGTGCCAAGTTGTTTATACTCTAGCATCCTTCTTAACATTCATACAATTTACAATATTTTTGTAGGTAAATCTTAAATTTCTTCCAATCTTCTTCCACCGTCTCCTCTCCCAGGTCTCAGTTGTGTATGTCTTTAAGGGGCCAGAGCAAAATAACGAGACCCAGCTTTACAGCTGTGAAACATAGCAGGTGCTGAGTTGTATTGATTAAGCTGTGTCAGCATTTGGGTGTAGTATATAAGGAGCAGCACCTAGCTTTCCCATTACCCTGGGGGATGGGTTGGTGGTTGGGTCTGGTTTGTTGTTGGTGTATTTAGTGTATAAGGAGTTTTTGTTTTTGTTATTAAAATCTTGTTTAAGTTATTTTTGAGTCCCTTTTTATGCATTGTCTCCCCAGCAAGCTCTCTGCAGTGCTACTATACTGCAAAAAGCTAACACTGGCACCTCTCAGGTGGGCACTATTGCCATTATAAGAGAACAAGGGTGGTGAGTTCATGGTGAGTCCTGGCACCTCTTTTTCTAGAAAAATAGCACTGGCTGGCACCTTCCCCTGGAATGGCCATGCCATACAGCTTTCATCTAGTTCACACCTGAACTTTCCAACGCAATACGATTTGAAATTGCAGCGTTAAGCCTTGGTCACTCACATCAAAGTCCAAATGCTCGGAGACATATTTCAGGAGTACGTTGGTGGTCTTGACTGCTCTTTGCCTCTCACTGATTTTTGTGGAGTCAATCCAGCCATTTGTGTGCTGCGGGAGAGAAATCATCGTCATCACATGGAAGGACAACCCTTAATCCAGGTTTGCAAATTCACAAAGCTTCATAGAGGGGACAAATTGCAAAAGGGGGTTGTTTTGTAAAGGAGAAAGTTTGCTGCAATTTGTTTATTATTATTATTATTATTATTAATAATAATAATAATAATAGCCCACCTTTTTCCCAGACAGGGACTCGAGGCAGCTTAGTAGAATTAGATATTAATTGGCTCTTGGGTTGCTTTTGCTTTATCATGCATTTTCTGTTCTGATTTTGTATTTTTATGTTGTGAACTGCCCTGCAATCTGTCATTGGTGTGTTTGTGTGTGTGATAATTACAACAATACAACATACACCTCACCACAGCCATAGCAATGGAATGCAGGAAGCATCCTTAGACCAAGCCCAGCCATTGATCCACAGGTAATGAGGACTGGCAGTTGGCCCTTTGGCCTTTCAGACAGAGAGCCTTTTCACAGCCCCACCTGGAGTGCTGAGGACTGAACCGGGGACCTTGGGCATGCAAGACAGATGCTCTGCCCCGAGCCACGGCCCTTCCCCACAGGCCATCAGCAGAGGACATATCTTGTGTGCCTTGCACAAGCATTGCTAGCAGAACAGAGGCCCACTTGACCATCAGCACCCACAACCAGCGAGTTGGCCACAGATGCCCCCCGTGCAATCATTTCAAGAGGGTCTGTCCTCCGGCATGGGAGCTGCTGCTTCCCCCTGCTCTGACACCTTGGGGACTCCCTTACCACTAATATCTTCTGCAGCGTCTCCAGAGAGGGGGCCTCCGACAGCAAGCTGGTGAGCATGTTGAGCCAGATGTCGATAGTTTCGTGATAACAGTCCTGGAAGGAGAGAAGCAAAAGCAGTTAGAAGCTGAAGACCCCCATGGAAATCCCATATGCTCTGGAGCCTTCTAGTCCAAATTCGTAACAAAGCTTATGCAGGGGTTCAAGCAAGGCACACAAAGAGTCATAAACATCAAACGTTTCTTGATGTATATAAGGTTACAGGTCATGCGATATAAAGATACAGGACTCCACACTGGGCTCAACTTCCTTGGGGTGTTCCAAGGCAGAGGGCCTTCTTGGTGGTGGGGCCCACCCCGTGGAACACCCTCCTATCAGATGTCAGAGAGATACATCATTATACTTCCATCTGAAGACATCTGAAGGCAGCCCTGCATAGGGAAGTTTTAAATATTTGATGTCTGGCTGTGTTTTAATTTGTTGGAAGCCGCCCAGAGTGGCTAGAGTAACCCAGTCAGATGGGCAGCATATAAACAAACAAGCAAACAAATAAAATTAAATGCAGCGTAGGAGGGAGGCATGAGAGTCACAAAATGCAGGCATGCAGGAATCATTCGTGGATGCATTCTAGCCAAAGGTGAAATGCAATAAATATGGAAACAGGATTAAAATCAAAAATATACACCCCAAGTCTCTGGCTGTTACATCATTGTGATGGGTCAAGTGTCTCGGGCAGCATTCTTGGCAGCTTACACGGCTCAGACTCTTTGCCCTCAAATCCTTTAACCTGGCAACCCCATTTTCCTCCAGAAGCAGAAGGTCCAGTCACCTGGCTCTGTGTTGCCGGCACGGAGCTCCCGGCTTTGACCTTCGTAACCTGCAATGATGGCAATTGGAAGACCTTCCTGGTGGTTTTTTGTAGCAGCTGAGACCGGAGCAGGGGGTCCATGCGTGGTCTCAAGGCACTGAAAAGAGAAAGAAGGGGAGAGGAAAGGATCAGCACCCAGCAGTCCATAAACCTGGTGAAGAAATATGTACTGTGTCTGGCCGTACTTACGTCATGCGAATGATCGTTTCCATTGCGGGCTGTAAGATGGTGAGTGATGCCATTGGCTCCTCTTTGATGACCTCCTGTGGTGGGGAAGCACACAGCATGTCAGGGAACTGGAGGCGCCATCCCTGCCACCACCACACCAAGCCCTGAGTTGTGCTCTCTATCCAGCCCACTTGACAACTTCTTTGCAATTGGCAAGTGGGTCCTCCTAGGGGAGGAGAGTGGGCTTCCTGGATCTGGGAATAAGATCCCTTTTTCTCCTGGGCAGAGCTCTACCGCATAAGAACAGCATAAGATCAGCCTTCTGGACCAGGCCAAGGGCCCATCTAGTCCAGCATCCTCACAGCATTCTCACAGTGGCCAACCAGACGTCTGTGAGAAACCAGGGAGCAGACCATGAGCCCAAGAGCCCTCTCCCCGCCTGTGGCTTCCAGCAACTATATTCAGAAACATTGCTTCCTTCCTCTGTGGAGGTAGAACATAGCAATCATGGCTGGGAGCCATTGACAGCCCTCTCCTCCTGGGAGAACCTAGCCTCTTTTACTTAGGCACTGGTGACATCCTACTGAGGTTGCCACAATGTAGGGCTGCCTTTCAAGTGGGTTTGGAAACTTGAGTTGGAGCAGAACGTGACCACCCAGAAATGGTTTGGGGCCAGATGATCAGAACATGCAACCCAGAGCTAGACCTACACAGCTATTTTTAAGAAAAAACGCTCTGAAAAGAAACCCCAGGAGATTCCCCCTCTTTTTTTCTTTTTCTTTTTACTCACTGTGATGCAGAAGGTGAGCTCGTCTTTGTGGGGGAAGGTGACATATCCCACATTCGATTGCACAAGCGCCTTGGTTGTTAGAGTTGCTGCCTTCATAAAGCTCTTCTTCAAAGCCTCATTCTGAAAGGAGAAGGGATTTTATAAAATTGAGTTTGAATCAAAATCACAAGGAAACATAAAGCCACACTGACCCTAATCCTAATTCTAATCCTTACCCTAACACTAACCCAATCCAAAAACAAAAAATTCCTTCCAGTAGCACCTTAAAGACCAACTAAGTTAGTTCTAGGTATGAGCTTTCGTGTGCATGCACACTTCTTCAGATACCAATCCAAAAATTAACCCTAACCCAGAAGTGGTCTTGTTAGATAGTTAAATTCATGTTAAATTGCTGTTTTAGGGTTTCTTTAAAAAAAGTCTGGAACAGATTAATCCATTTTGCATTACTTTCTATGGGAAAGCATGCCTTGGTTTGGAACGCTTTGGTTTCAGAATGGATTAAGTTTGAGAACCAAGGTACCACTGTAATGCCCCATCTGGTCCTAAGTGTGGAGCCAGTATACACCCCAGTCTACAACCCTTCGGTGGATGAAGCCAAAAACCCTGCCCTAGGGCACAGTCTGAAGGCATGTGGTGCAAGGACCTTGATGGAGCTCAGGAGGTCTGCTCAGTGCCTGGATGGTGACCACGGGGGAAATGGTTGCACACCTCCTGGAGACGTATGACAGGAGAAAGGCAGAATATACCATATTTTTTCGAGTATAAGACACCCCCTATTTTGGGGGACTCCAAATTAAGAAAATGGGGGAAGGATTGCCCAGAGTTGCTGAGCTTTTCGGGGGTAGGATTACCCACAGTTGTTCAGCTATTTGGGGGAGGGGATTCCAAAAATTGCTCACCCGCTGAACCTATGCTGCCACTCACACATGTCGCAAAACCCACCTATTGTCTGTCCCTCGCCGGCAGAAACCGCCAATCGCCTTCCCAATTTCCGCAGCGACAGCCAATCAACACCACCCCTTGCTGCAGCCACCAATAACGCACACAATAGCTGTTGACTATCTCCGGCTTGCAGCGGCAACCAAACCCACGTCCCCCCAATGCACTCTCTGTGTATAAGATGACCCTCATTTTTAAACATCATTTTTTAATAATAATAAAAAAAACCCTCGTCTTATACACGGAAAAGTATGGTATAGCTGAGAGAACAAACAACAGGAGTCCGTGTGATAATCAGAGCCATACCTTCCTGCTGTTCTGGAATTGGAAGAGGAGCTCCTCTGTGATGAGGTCTATAAAAAGGGGGAGGTCATCCTGCCGTGCCCCGGATGCCATTTGACCACAGCAAAGGATGACGGTGATACTGGCATTCGTCTCGCTGGTATTCTGGAGGGAAAGGATGGGGAAAGTGAGTTTGGGAACCTTAAGTGCAATTGGAGACAAATCACCATTTAGTTGGGACCTTTTAGCAGCTGGGAAAATATTAGTAGTCAGTAAGTTGTTGTGCGAAAGGTGGAGGGCACAAGGAGAAGGGGACAACAGAGGACGAGATGGCTGGACAGCGTTCTTGAAGCTACCAGCATGAGTTTGACCAAGCTGCGGGAGGCAGTGGAAGACAGGAGTGCCTGGCGTGCTCTGGTCCAGGGGGTCACGAAGAGTCGGACACGACTAAACGACTAAGCAACAACAACTTGTTGTGCAGACTTACAAATTTTGTATTTTTTTTCCTCCAGGAAGCTCAAACTGCTGGCAAGCCAGGGCTCCCCCACCCTATATATGTGCATCGGGTTCTTCCTGCCTAAATATAGAGCCTGACATTTGACCCTATTGAATTTCATTTTGTTAGTTTGGGCCCAGTTCTCCAATCTGTTAAGGTTATCTTGAATCCCGATTCTGTCTTCTGTGGCATTGGCTACCCTTCCCAGTTTGGTGTCATCTGCAAATTTGATGAGCATCCCCTCAATTCCTTCATCCAAGTCTTTTATTTTTAAAAAAGTGGAACAACAACGGGCCAGGACAGAACCCTGTGACACCCCACTGGTCACTTTTCCCCCAGGATGATGAGGAACCATGAAGGTGTTCTCTTTGGGTTCGGTCAGTCAACCAGGGAGAAAGTGCAGGACAGTGTAGGGTAGACTGACCACTGGTGCTCTTTTCCATGGGAGCTGCTTTTTAAAAATTAAAATGAACCAGGTGGATCTGCTCATCTTCTCCATAGTGAGGGTTGGGAAATTTCCTTGGTCATTTACCAACTCACAGCAAAAATCCAGAGGTACCACACTCCTGGGTTTCATTTCTCTTGGATGGCAGAGCACAAGAGAGTTCAGGGCTGCGTTCAGATGTAACAATAAACCAGAGGGCATCAACATAGGTTGGCCTCTAGCTCCCATCAGCCTCAGCCAGCATGGCCAGAGGTCAGGAGGGATGGGAGTTGCAGTCTGTAGCATCTGAAGGGCACCATTTTGGTTACCTCTGTGATAAACTATGGTTTATTATTGTGTGAATGAGCCTTGGACTCATCGGCTCCTGCTCCCTTGAGGGAAGCTTGAGGGAAGTTAACTGAAAGTGGAAGGAAAAGGATCTGATCTCCTTCCAGCTGGGTTGGAGAATTGGAGAGTCGGGGGCACATGACCCCAAGGCCCCCTCAGGTTATGGAACTGTTAGATCCGCACGCAGTTACTATGCCTTGTGAGATAAGATGGCGCCCAGTACACTTCTGCTGCGCCGATGGACGTCTGTGCCGATAGAAAACTTGAGCTCCCTTAGCTCTCTTAGCATAGTCCTTAGCAGAGTTTTGCAGCGGCAGAAACTGTTGCCTTGTGTGTGGATAATAAATCAGACTGAATGCAGGCTTCTTGCTAAACTCCAACAGTCTTTTAATGAGTAGAAAAACATCATAAATCAGCCCGGCGAAAGAGCAGACATCCTTTCGCCTCTCAGCCAAAAATGAAAGGAAACTCACACACAAAGAAAGATTCCCGTATGTGAACATAACCACGCCTCAGAATGTGAGACGTCACACAGAACTGTTTAACCCTGTAAGTTCTGATTCTCCTCACATGCCTTTGTAATAATTCGCTTAATTGACAAATATATGGAGGTGAACACAGAGAGCGACACTCAACTATGCTTTGCTTCAAGTAGACCTGTCGAAATGAATGGGCCTAGTCATCTTCATTAAATTCAGTGGGTCTACTCTAGAACATAGTTGAATGGGGCCAGCAGGCACTCCCGTAAGGCAAAAGAACCCTTGCACGAGAGCAAATTTGGCAGGGGGTGCAGCTGAAACCTCTCCCCTCTTTCTCTCTGCCTCTCCCAGCCTGCCGCCTGCCTTCTCTCTTGGGTTCTGCTCCCTCCCCTCAGTTGGAGAGGTGTCCCCTCTTCCAAACTCTAAGAGGTTCTTCATTCAAAGCTTTCTGACAGCAGAACACTCTCCCTTGGGAGGTTGTGGACTCTCCTTCGTTGGAGGTTGGATGGCCATCTCTCAGGGATGCTTAAGATTCCTGCATTGGAGGGGGTTGGACTAGATGACCCTTGGGGGTCCCCATTAGCTTCCACTATTGAAGAAATGCCAACCAACCATCTGACAACCAACCTAAAAACAGGGGTCAGTGTACTTTGGGGGGTGACCAATGGTTTCTAACGAATCTGTTTGTTTGTTTGACTGACTGACTGAGCCAAGGGATCAGATCAGATCTAGGATCTGGAGCCACAGAGACAGGACTGCTGGAGCCCACTTCAGAAGGATGACTGAGACATACCCACAGAGGAAGCTGTCTGGCTTCCATACTGAGAGCAGATCCAATTGCCTTTTTGGAATGGTAAGGATCCCATCCCTTGAAAAAGAGCATGTTTGGAAATGGGGCAGGATTCGTTCTTTTCCAACATGCTTTGGTGTGGATGTAAAGAGCCGCTAAGGATCCAATCCGCCAGGATCTTCGTCTAACCATTGGCCATGCTGTCAGGGGCTGATGGGAGTTCCAATTCAAAACACACGGATGGGGAAGGGGCACCAGGCTGGGGATGGCTGACCTACACTCTTGCTACGCTCCTTCCTCACTTCACACCCTTACCTCAGATGTCTCAGTATTCCTTGCAATGGCTGCGTGGCCGAAGTCCCGCACTGCCATCAGCACCTGTGAAATATGGGTGCTTGAAGCCACACCGATAGCCTCAGAAATTCCCTAGGGAGAATGAGGCACGTCAAACATGTCATTTTCTTGATTGCAATTAGTGATAATAATAATAATAAATTTTATTTATATCCCGCCCTCCCCAGCCAAAGCTGGGCTCAGGGCGGCTAACAACAATTAAATAGTACAACATTCTAAAAACATTTCATTATAAAAATTAAATAAAATCAATTAAAATGAAATTGATGGCAACCATTAAGATAAGCTGATCATGAGGGATGGAGGATAAATGTGATTCTGTAAGCAGATTCCTGTGAAATGTGGGGAACCAAATTTAAGAATGGAGAAATGAGACACTTAGAGAACCAATTTGAAGAGATCCTTTCATCCCGGATAATAATAGGGGTGGTTTGAAGAACGATATTTCTGTGGATTCTGATGTGAACTGACCAGACCACACCTCCCAGACTCGTGCAGCTTGCAACGCAAGGATGCCTTGCATTCTGACATTTTCAAATCTTGTGATACAGTTCTTGGCTTCATTAAATACTCAACTACATTAAAATGCATCATTTATTCCCTGGAAGTATTTGTAATCCACCGCTCACCCAAAGGCGCCAGAGCAGGAATATGCACCATCTAAACCAGGGTGCTCCAGTTTCTCATACCAAGTGGGCCACAAGAGTAGTTCAGCACAGAACCTGTGGGCCGCACACTGACTTGTCGTGTGGGAGAGGGGAGCAAGGCCAAAATCTGACACACACGCCCCGGCCCGCATGCTGCCTTCCCAAAGGTAGGCAGGTGAGGCGCTGGGTTTTGGGAAGGAGGCACGAGGCTCTGGCGGGACCTAGAGCCTTCCCACCTTCTTGCCAAAGGTGGGAAAGAGCTAACTGAGGACCCTAGGACCCTGACAGATCACACCTGCCTCCTTCCCCAAGCCCAGCACCTCCTTACCCAGCTTTGGGAAGGCAGTGCAAGGCCTACAGGTGTGTAGGGGTGCCTCCAAGCTTGCTGAGGGCTGCCAAGGCATTGAGGGCCACTTGCTGGCTGCTCTGATCTAACCCAAAACTAAACAAATCTGCCCAGATATGTTGAATGCTGAAAAGCAGTTGCTCCTGTAAGAGGCTTTGAGGGGGTGAGTGGGTGGGTACAAAATCTTTGGAGGGAGGAAGGTCATGAGCAGAGACCAATCCGGAAATCAGGACAGAGGGCTGGTGGGGTAATGTCAGGGACTGGCTGGATGAGTAAGAGTGGGGGACCCTGGATTGTGGTGGTGGGACACTGGGGAGCAGCCTGGGGAGGCGCTTGAATCAAGAGGGTTCAGAAGGAGGAGGCTCTTCCAGGACAGTCTCCGTGTGAGCGCAGTCCCAGTCCCGCTGGCTCTCCTCCCCCCTGACATCTCACACATTCACTCACCTCTCTGTCTGCTTCCTCTTCGAGAGGCAACCTCAGGAGTAAGTGCAGGTACTGGTGGACTGTCTCTGCGCTCCTGGAATCCCGCAGCTTGAGTCCATAGTATCTATAGAGGGCGTTCTAAGGGTTGGGGAAGGTTTGGGTGAGTCACAGGGAGGAGACCCCACCAGCTACATCAACTGCTTTTGGAAAACCAAAAAAATTCAATTTTACCGTCTGAAAATGTCGGGTAATACTAAATAATAATAATAGATTGCAAGTACTAGGCAATTGTTTTAATGATTTGTATGCAATTTTACACATCTTCTGAATTCCCAAGTCACGTTACAACTCTTTAAAGGTAAAGGTAAAGGGACCCCTGACAATTAAGTCCAGTCGCAAACGACTCTGGGCTTAAAGCTCATCTCGCTTTAAGGCCGAGGGAGCCGGCATTTGTCCGCTTCCACAGACAGTTTTTCCAGGTCATGTGGCCAGCATGACTAAGCCGCTTCTGGCGAAACCAGAGCAGCACACGGAAATGCCGTTTACCTTCCAGCCGGAGCAGTACTGGCTTCAGCTGGGGAGGGTGGGATATAAATAAATTATTATTATTATTATTATTATTATTATTATTATTATTATTATTATTATTTTATTTACTTGCACTATGTGCTTTTGAACTGCTAGGTGGGCCGAACAACGGGAGCTCACCCCATCGCAGGGATTCGAACCGCCGACCTTCCAATCGGCAAGCCCAAACGGCACAGTGGTTTAACCCACAGCACCACCCGCGTCCCTATTACAACTCTTTAGTACTCCTCATTTGGGGAATTTGAAAGTTGACAAGTTCAGCATGTCCTAATTGCTCTGCCTCCACTGTTGGAGGCAGGAATGCTTCTGAATACCAGTTGCTGGAAACCACAGGAAGGGGAGAGTGCTCTGTGTTCGAATTCTGCTTTCCAGTTTCCCATGGGCATCTGGTTGGCCACTGTGAGATAAGGATGCTGGTCTAACCCAGCAGCCTCATCTTTCATTCTCATGACACACTTTTGTCCTAGATACGCTGACCCTAGGCTCTTCCCACTTTTTTAGAGGACTAATACCTGCACCTGCAGCCTCTTACAGGTGTCCCCAGCCTCCCTCCACAGTAATGTGGTTGGCTGTCACCGGTTTAAAAGGGAAGCCTGTCCAATAGTGGTGGAGTGGTGTAGATGAGTGTGGAGTCTTCTTTTGCCTCAAGGCGCAGGTACTCTGTCTGATTAGATGAACTGCTTTTGTAGATATTTGTATATATATTTAGCTCACAATAATAAATACTGCACTAAAGAACCTAGGACTCTGAGCTTTCTGCTAAAAGCGCTGCGAGGAATTCGTGACAGGGTTATGGGCCCAGCACACTTCTGCTGCGCATGAGTACAGGTGGCTGTTATCTAGCTGTGGGTGCTGGAGGGGAGCTGCAGCAATGGAGCAGTCCAGAGCTGGCGTGCTGCTGGAGAAGCTGACGGCCATGAACTACAGCATCTGGTCAGTCCGCATGCAACACTTCCTCAAGCGTGAGGGCCTGTGGAAAGTGGTGGAAGATCCACCGCAGCCCCCTGAGGAGGATGAAAAGGATGAGAAAGCCTTGGCTATGATCATCCTTGGAATGGACGACAGCCAGCTAGTCTACGTAGCTGATAAGGTGACAGCAAGTGAGGCGTGGGATGCGCTCAAGCTGTCCATGTGCGAGAGACATCTGGCTTGCTGATAACACTGACCAGGAGAACGTACCGGTGTCGGAAGACACCGGGGGACTCCCCGGTGAACCACCTAAAATTCCTTTGGACTTGCTGTGGACTTGATCACGCAAGTACCTTCTGCTATCCGGAGAGCAGAATAAACTCTTTCTTCTTTGAATCAACCTTGGTGTCATTTGGCTTCCTTCCTCCTGTCCCGGAGCAACGCAGACCCAATCAGTGAACTCCAATAAGGCTACAGATCCAATACTCTCTGTGGAAGTGCTGGGTCAGAATGACGCAGCAGTAATGTGATTGGCTGTCACCGGTTTAAAAGGGAAGCCTGTCCAATAGTGGTGGAGTGGTGTAGATGAGTGTGGAGTCTTCTTTTGCCTCAAGGTGCAGGTACTCTGTCTGATTAGATGAACTGCTTCTGTAGATATTTGTATATATATTGAGCTCACAATAATAAATACTGCACTAAAGAACCTGGGACTCTGAGCATTCCGCTAAAAGTGCCGCGAGGAATTCGCGACAAGGACTTACCTTGTTGTGTCCAGGCTTGGATGTCTTCTGCTGGGAATAAAATGAAGAAAAGTGTCATGTTTCTTGTCTAGAGAACAGTTGCCATCTATCTGCCACTTGTCTTCTCTAAAAAAACCCCACATGCCTAGAAATAGACTTCTTGCAAAAATCATTTGGAGTAAAATCTATTGCAATCAATTCTTCTTCTTTTTTAAAGTAACACTCCAAAGAAGATTCAATAAATCCTCTGGACTGGGAGACACACCATTCATTTAAAGCACTTTGTTTCTTGCCATGAACAAACAGAATCTAGGCATTGTGGCTATTACTATTATTTATTAAATTTCTGTACTGCCCTTCATCCGAAGATCACTGGCCAGTTTACAATATAAAAACTCAAAAATACATACCATAATAACAAACAGACAATACCACTCCCAGTATGATTATTTATTAAATTTTCTGTTGCAGAAAGTATTTGCTTGCCTGCTCTGCCAAATGCCCAGGCCTGGCAAATTAACTGCTCTTGAGAGCGAAGAGGAAATATTGGCCATATCAGGCACAATACAGTCACAAAAACTTTTACTGCACAATATCGGATTCTCAAACGTTCCAAGATATCGGGAACGATCAGTTGCAAAAGTTAAAGAAAAAAACATGCAACATTTCCTGGGGTCCAAGTCATCCCACCAAATCAAGTTCATGGATTGGTTCTTCTTCCGGTCTACAGATGCTGCACTGATCGCCTTCTCTGCTTCCCCAAATTTGCCTGGTCCTCTTTTCAAGCCCCACCAGGAGAAAGTCGTCTCTTGCATCTGCAAATAGGACCTTCCTCCAAGCTGGGCTCCCAATAGTTCAGGCGGAGGCAAACACGGCCCTCCAGCTGTTTGGGGACTCCAATGCCCATCACCCCTGACCCGCTGGTCCTGTTTGCTAGGGATGATGGGAGCTGTAGTCCCAAAACAGCTGGAGGGCTGGGTTTGCCTTTGCCTGTGATAGTTCATGGCAGTTCCCCTTCTACATGCTCCCACCAGCCCCAGGCAGCATATGGTCCAGAACATTTAGAGGGCACCAGGTTGGGGAATCCTGGTTCACGCTGCGCAACATCAGACCAGGGTGGCTAAAAATCAATGACCCCCTTTTTAAAAAATGGATTTCTTTGATTTAAATCACATTTTTTAAAAAATTAATTTGGATTTCTAAAATAAAATGCTTTTGGAGGAAAAATCTTCCAAAATATATTTTCTTTTAAAGTTGCATTATAGTCCAACGGCTATTCACTGGGAAGTAAGGATTTATTTTAAGTTTTTCATATATGCTAAAATTCATTCTAAGAATTTTTTTAAAAAAAGTTAACCACATCAGTTAACAAACATGGATATATATGCTATAATGTTATTGTTTTAGTTAAATAAATTGTTTAAATTCTAATTAAGAAAATGGTTATTTTTCTTCCAATAAGGTACAGCAGAAAAGTTGTCCAAATATACAGTGGTAGCTCAGGTTAAGAACGTAATTCTTTCCGGAGGTCCGTTCTTAACCTGAAACTGTTCTTAACATGAAGCACCACTGTTAGAGGTACCGGTTGGTTGCTTGACAGCAATCAGGAAATATGGCTCAAGAGTCGGTTTTCCAGCTTTCTTCTTAGTGATCAAAACCTTCAGAATGCAGAGCACCTCTATTCCATGTCTTGCTCATTCACGGGCAGAATCTGAGAGTGGGCGGCCCTTCAACCTTCCCCAGCAGAGTAATTTCTTGGCGCCCAGTCTGCGCCTCCCCTCTCTGCGCGGAAACCTACTGCGCAAGGAAGGCTTGGGTAATGGGGGACCCCCCTCCTCCCCGCTTTGCTCAGGCAAGGTGTCCTGGCACCGCCTTGCCTCCTCCAACCCCTGCATCTCCTCTCCTTCCTCCGCTGAGGAAGTGCTGCTTCCCACGATCTTTGGGGGCTCTCTGAAATCCACCCGGCTTTTCCCCTCTCGCCCCTGAGCCGATGGCAGTTCTTAACCCGAGGTACTATTTCTGGGTTAGCGGAGTCTGTAACCTGAAGCGTATGTAACCTGAAGCGTCTGTACGCAGTTAACTTATTATACCCCACAATAATTTCATAATTATGTGTCTATGCATTCCTAACAGTATAACCAAATCAGTAGTAAAAACTACTCTGGAAATTTATTATTCCCAAAATGAAACCTTCATCTGGTTGTAAATATTAAGATTATACAAGCAAGAATGTAAAAAGATGCTTTAAATCGATTTGATTTCAATCAAATCCACCCTGCATCACACACACCTGGGGAGGTGGCTGGAGGTGTTGGAGGATGGTCTCCAAAATCTCCCTTTCATCCATCATCTCCAAAGCTTCTCTGACGGTTCTTCCTCCCAGCATTTTCTTACCCACCAACAAGTACTCTAAGTTTTCATCAGAGAGTTCTTCAGAAAGAAAGAGAGAGAGAGAGAGAGGTGAGTAAATGAGGCGGATGAGAGGGAAAGGTACCGTGTTTTTCCATGTATAACACGCCCCCATGTATAAGACGCCCCCTATTTCTGGGCACTCAAAATTTAGAAAATGGGGGCAGATTGCCAAGACTTGCTAAGCTTTTTTGGGGAGGGGTTGCCCAGAGTGGTTGAGCTTTTTTGGGGGGGAGGGAGCCATTAATCAAATTGCACAATTGCAGGCAGGCATCAACCACCAAGTCACCTATCGTCTGCCAGTTGACAACAGCCCTTTCCACAGCAAAGAAATCATAGCTGGGAATCTCTTCCTGGCGGCTACAATCAAGCGCCCGTCCCCCCGCAGCACTCCCCCTGTAGAAGAGGAGCCCCAATTTGACACTTGATTTGGGGGGTAAAAAACCTCGTCTTATACATGAGAAAAGACGGCAAGTTCTTTCTCAGGTGGCTTCTCGCCTGTTGCAATGAGCGGGTGCATGCCATATCTGAACAGGGATCATAGAACTGTAGCGTCTGAGGGGACCTGCGGGGTCACCCAGTCCAACCCCCAACAATGCAGAACAGGGGCAGCCACCCGGAAGTCCCTGCTCCATGTTACACGCCTCTGAACAAGGAGGGGTGGGATGGGGGGGGGACTTCCACCCAGACATCAAGGAAACCAAGAGAGACCCTGACCTTGTATCATAATAATAATAATTTATTATTTATACTCCGCCCATCTGGCTGAGTTTCCCCAGCCACTCTGGGCGGCTGCCAATCAAGTATTAAAAACAATACAGCGTTAAATGTTAAAAACTTCCCTAAACAGGGCTGCCTTCAGATGTCTTTTAAAGATAGGGTAGCTACTTATTTCCTTCACATCTGAAGGGAGGGTATTCCACAGGGTGGGCGCCACTACCGAGAAGGCCCTCTGTCTGGTTCCCTGTAACCTTACTTCTCGCAATGAGGGAACCGCCAGAAGGCCCTCGGTGCTGGATCTCAGTGTCCTGGCTGAATGATGGGGGTGGAGAGGCTCCTTCAGGTATACTGGACCGAGGACGTTTAGGGCTTTAACACTTTGAATTGTGCTCGGAAACGTACTGGGAGCCAATGCAGATCTCTCAGAACCAGTGTTATTTGGTCCCGGCGGCCGCTCCCAGTCACCAGTCTAGCTGCCGCATTCTGGATTAATGGCAGTTTCTGGGTCACCGTCAAACGTAGCCCCACGTAGAGTGCGTTGCAGTAGTCCAAGCGGGAGATAACTAGAGCATGCACCACTCTGGTGAGACAGTCTGCAGGCAGGGAGGGTCTCATCCTGCATACCAGGTGGAGTTGGTAGACAGCTGCTATGGATACAGAAGTAACCTGTGCCTCCATGGACAGCTGTGAGTCCAAAGTGACTCCCAGGCTGCGCAGGGGCACAGTTACCCCATTCAGGACCAGGGAATCCCCCACACCCGCCAGCCCCCTGTCCCCCAAAAACAGGACTTCAGTCTTGTCAGGATTCAACCTCAATCTGTTAGCCACCATCCATCCTCCAACCGCCTCCAGGCACTCACACAGGACCTTCACCGCCTTCACTGGTTCTGATTTAAAGGCGAGGTAAAGCTGGGTGTCATCTGCATACTGATGAACACCCAGCCCAAACCCCCTGATGATCTCTCCCAGTGGCTTCATATAGATATTAAAAAGCATGGGGGAGAGGACGGAACCCTGAGGCACCCCACACGTGAGAGCCCAGGGGTCTGAACGCTCATTCCCCAACACCACTTTCTGGGCACGGCCCAGGAGAAAGGAGCAGAAGCACCGTATAACAGTGCCCCCAGCTCCCAGCCCCTCTAGACGGTCCAGAAGGATGTTATGGTCGATGGTGTCAAAGGCCGCTGAGAGATCCAGCAGAACTAGGAAACAGCTCTCACCTTTGTCCCTAGCCTGCCGGAGATCATCAACCAGTGCGACCAAGGCAGTTTCAGTCCCATGGTGAGGCCTGAATCCCGATTGGAAGGGATCCAAATGGTCTGTATCCTCCAGGCATGCTTGGAGATGTTCGGCAACCACCCGCTTAACCACCTTGCCCAAGAATGGTAAATTTGAGACTGGGCGATAGTTGGCCAAATTGGCTGGGTCTAAAAAAGTTTTTTTAAGAAGTGGTTTAATGACCGCCTCTTTCAGTGGGTCTGGGAAGGCTGCCTCACAGAGAGAAGCATTCACTACCCCGCAGAGCCCATCGCCCAGCCTTTCCCGGCTCGTTTTTATCAGCCAGGATGGGCAAGGATCAAGGAGACAGGTGGTTGGTTTCACTTGTCCAAGCAGCCTGTCCACATCCTCGGAGGTAACAGATTGGAATTGATCCCATGTAACAGCACTAGACAGAACTAGACAGTGCTACTCTCCCGCCCTGTCCCTGCTCCCACGGTGGAGTCTACCTCCTTCTGAATCTGAGCGACTTTATCTGCAAAAAACTTTGCAAAAGCACTGCAGGAGATCTTGGGGTCCCTACCAGGCCCTGGTGGTGCAAGTGGTTCTGATAGATTGTGAACCACCTGAAAAAGTCTCCCGCTGCTGTTTTCTGCATTGCCACTTGGTAGGCTCGACGTTGAGCTCTAGCCCGTGTCCAGTCTGATTCAGAGTGAGTTTTCCGCCACCGGCGCTCTAGCCGTCTCAACGATTCGCCCTCAGCTCTGGGGAAAACCACGGGGCTGTCCAGGCTCTGCAATCAGAGAGGGCGCTTCGGAGCCAGACAGTCAATAGCCCTGGTTAACTCCGCATTCCAACGGGCCACCAGGGAATCAGCCGAGAGGCCACCAACTTGGGATAATACATCCCCTACCGCTCTCTGGAAACCAGTTGGATCCATTAAGTAGCAGGGGCGGACCATCCGAATCGGTCCCACCTCCCTGCAGAGGGGAAGGGTCGCGGAGAAGTCCAGTTGCACCAGGAAGTGATCTGACCATGGCACTTCTTTTGTTTCGCTTTTAGTTAGTGTCAGATCACCAACATCCGTAGAGGTAAACACCAGGTCTAAGACCAAGGGGAACAACCCAAGAGGGATCTGGTTCTGCCTACTCACCTGGGAACGCTGGCCCAGAGTCCTCAAGGCTCTTCTTTTTTGAGGGCCGCTGCTGGCTTGGGTCTTGCTTCACCAGCCCTGGCAAGACTAGGGGTCTGGCCTCTGCCGGTCTGGCCTCTGCCGCTGATGGGGTAGGCTTTGCCAATGCCGGCAGTAGGGCAGGGGCCTCTTCCTCATATGAGGGGTAGATCTTTTGATTTCTCCTCCTGCCCTCTGTGGCTGATGTTGAAGGCTTTGCCAATGCCGGCAGTAGGGCAGGGGCCTCGTCCTCATATGAGGGGTAGATCTTTTGATTTCTCCTCCTGCCCTCTGTGGCTGATGTTGAAGGCTTTGCCAATGCCGGCAGTAGGGCAGGGGCCTCATCCTCATATGAGGGATAGATCTTGTTCTTCTTTTTTCTTTTTAGAAAAAAAGCCATCCTGCAAGATGCAAAAAGATTAGGAATTATTGGGAAATGATTTATAATGAATTGAAAAAACTGTTTAAAAAGACTTTTGTTAAGAAACCAGAAGCATTCCTTCTAGGAATTTTAGACCAAGATGTAAAAAAAGAAAATTGGAAATTATTTATGCATGCAACAACAGCGGCAAGAATTTAATTAACACAAATTTGGAAGACAGAAGAAATACCAACGAAAGAACAATGGCAAGGGAAACTTATGGAATATGCAGAACCGGCAAAACTAACAGAAAAATTACATGAAAAGGACAACAAAGACTTTAAAAGAGAATGGGAACCATTTACAATATGAAGAGGCAACATAAAGAAATGGACTCATTGGCAGTGAACAATCACAACTGTCTACAACAAAAAATAAGACTATATGTATTGAGGAAATTTTGGGGAAACATCAAATACGCAATGTGAACAATAGGGAAATAAAACAAAATGTGAGTACGAGGGAAGTCCAGGGGAGGAGGGTCGAAATATGAAAAATTGTTAAAGATATATTGTTAGAAGTAGAATCCATGGAAAAATCAATACAAAATTATTTTTAAAAAATAAATAGAATCTCTGGATAACAAGTGTCATTTTTAGGTAATCTATTAAGACTGGAATATGATATTCCAGTTTTGATTGCTGGAAATTTAGCAATTGGGAAATATTATCCTGGATATTGACAGAATCTGGGAATGATTCAAAGTATTTGGTATTGTATTTTTATTTGTAAACATTGAAATGAGGAAGTCTTTTTACTCAGAGTGAGAAGGATGACCAAATATTTGACAGACCTGGAAATAGCAAGCTCATGTAGATCCAAGGGGGGAGGAAGTGGATACAGCAGAAGAATATTGTAAAATTTGTGGAGGAAAATGATCTGACATGATCTACTATTCCAGCCTGGTTATCTCTTCCTAATTTTGGGTGCTGTGTTTTATATCTCTTGTGAAAAGGTATTTTAATGTACGGTCAGTAAAAGCCTGGATGTAAGGCCTGCCTTTTGTGTGAACAGTTTTGTTTTCGTTTTCTCATTATGGGTGGATCCCAAGACAGACTAGGTCTGGCTGAAGGTCTGCCCTGAAACCTTGCTGGAAGGATCTCCCCTTGCTGGGCCACTTTGCAGGAGTCGACTCCTGCAGGCGGCTTGTCTTGTGTGCGGGTGGAGGCGCGCTGCCTGCAGAAGTGGACCCTGGGACTAGCTACCTGGAAAACCTCTGTGCCTGAGGATGCCACAACTCCTGTAGCCTCTTCAGGCTTTGCCCTCGGATGGGAAGAGCATTGCACCCGGGAGAGGGAAAGGGGAGTCAAACAGGCACTCAAGGGATAATTTCAGAGAAAGAGCTTTATTTCTATCATCTGGGCTTGGTAGAAGGAGCTAGTGTGATAACTTCACAAACAAGCACAAGTTCACAGCCATTTGCACAGAGCATATATTCCCCTCCAGTTCCCTCCCCCTTCTCCCCCTCCTCAGGAGTCCTGCCTCATGAGTTTCCCTGAGCATGAACAGAAAGCTCCTGTCCTGGGACTCTTGGGACTCTTGGCGCCCTTCCCAGGAAAGGGGGATGAGAAGCCAAGGGGGTTGAGAAGCCTTGCGTTCAGCGTGTCCAAGATGTGTTGCAACTGGATGAGATAAGACTCAGTTCCCAGACCTGCTTATTCCTGGCATTGACAGAGCCTATTCATTAGCTTTTTGAAGGCTTCTTGTACTGATAAAAAATAACCTTTTGCTTATGCAGCAGCATCTTGTGAGAAAGCAGAGAACAGCAGAGAAAAGCTGTTGTAGACGAGAGAAAGGGGAAATTTGGTTTTGAGGCCTGGGGTGACTTTGGGCCTAGGGGGGTCACCTGTCCTCACCTCCTTCACTCCCTGGCTTCTCCCCCCCCCCCCGGAGAAAGGGGAAGGCATGGACAACAGACAGTCGCTTCAGGACACCGATCCGCTTTCAAGAAGCCGGCGCATGGGAAGAGCCGCACCCCATCAGCTTCGAGCAGTACCTGTTCCGCCTCCAAATAATCATTTGGGCTTCTGTGTATATTCCCAGGTTGTACTTTCAGTTAGTTGGAAAGGGGGGGGGGGGCGGTTCTCCAGCAGATGCAGGAGTGAAACGCTATCCCTTTTGTTGTGTTGAAAACAACAACTCATCAGTGGGAGCCTCAGCTTCTGATCCTAAGGATGAGGCTAATGCTTCTGGTCCTATCCCTGAAGTTCTTTTATAGGTACTGAAGATTGACTGGATATTCTGTTTATTGGTTTGGTAATGCTGTGTGTCATTTAAAATGTGGTTGAACAACTCACACCGCTCATGTGATGTCTCTGGGAAGTCAGCCCAAATCACGGCCTGTACCGCATCCCAGACAAAAAGGGTACGTGAGCCTTAAAAACCCTTTTGGATCTCTATCCCAACAGAACAGCTGCATTATTTCTCTGGGAAGGTTTTAGTTTAGGTTTTAGGATCCCAGTTGCCTTGCCCCCCAATTCAGGTGACCCACCATATCAGAAGTCAGTTAGAGAGATGCCCAAAGTGGCGCGCAAGAAAATACTTAAAGAAATTAAGGCAGGGAGGGCAGCCGGCCCCTTTTCTGTCCCTCCCATAGAGGGTTTGCATATCTCCCCATTAGGCATCGTCCCCAAAAAGGCACCCAGTGAGTTTCACATGATTCACAACCTATCCTACCCAAAGGGAGGGTCCGTCAATGATGCGATACCTCAGGAACTTTGCTCTGTGAGGTATGCCTCATTTGACCAAGCGGTTAAACTTATTCGCAAATTTGGAAAAGGCGCGTTGCTGGCGAAATGTGATATAGAGTCTGCTTTCTGACTCCTGCCAGTCCACCCGGAAGTTTTCCGGTGGCTGGGTTTTAAATCTGACGGGGCATACTTTGTAGACACAGAACGCGGGTGGCGCTGTGGGTAAAACCTCAACACCTAGGACTTGCCGATCGTATGGTCGGCGGTTCGAATCCCCGCGGTGGCGTGAGCTCCTGTCGTTCGGTCCCAGCTCCTGCCCACCTAGCAGTTCGAAAGCACTCTTAAGTGCAAGTAGATAAATAGGCTCCACTTTATAGCGGGAAGGTAAACGGCGTTTCCGTGTGCTGTGTTGGTGCTGGCTCGCCAAAGCAGCTTCGTCACGCAGGCCACATGACCCGGAAGTGTCTCCAGAGAGCGCTGGCCCCCAGCCTCTTAAGCGAGATGGGCACGCAACCCCAGAGTTGGACGTGACTGGCCCGTACGGGCAGGGGTACCTTTACCTTTACTTACTTTGTAGACAAAGCAATGCCTATGGGTTGCTCAGTGGCCTGTGCAGCCTTTGAGGCATTTAGTACCTTTTTGGACTGGGCGCTTCGTTTTAGAATAGGCTCTGAGGGTGTGTCGTGCTACTTGGACGACTTTATTCTCGTAGCTGATAGTAGGCATAAGTGCTCGGCCCTTCTAGAAGCCTTCACATCTTTAGCAGGACAGCTGGGAGTACCTTTGGCTGCAGATAAAATGGAGGGCCCCGCTACAACTATGGTTTACCTAGGCATTGAGTTGGACACAGTCGCCCAAACTTCAAAACTTCCTAGTGAAAAAATGGTTGCGCTTAGGGACCTCATTCAGCAACTTCTCCCTCTAAGAAAAGTTACGCTCAGGGACTTCCGGGTTAGCGCCATCGTCTAATGGCGGATTCCCTCCGAGCTCCGGAGGGAACCGGCTCCGCAGGATTGGGTCTTGTCCGCGGCAGCCACGCGGGGACCCTTAAAAATCACAAGCGTGGATGCCTGTGAGCGTGGTGACTCGGCGGGCACCATTTGCGCCCCCCAATCTGCAAAGGAGCCTTTTTAAAGGCTCCGGAACGGGGACGGGGTGCGGTGCGGTGCGGTGCTGTGAGTAGACTGCTCCTTCTGCGGAGTGAAGCCGCAAGCCATTGTCGGAGAGCGCTGACTTTTTCCTTGGAACAATTGGACTCTAAAGTAACAACCCGTGAGTAGTACGGAAATTGGAATTTAAAGAAAATTTTGTTGAATCAGGAACGAGCAGGGAAGGGTTAAAAAGGAAGTCCGCCCCCCCCTTTGTAAATAACCTAAAGCAAAGGACCTGCTAACTAAGGTCGAGAGAATCTTTTCTTTCTTTTTTCTAAAAGACTTTAACTTTCACGTTCTGACATTATAAGAAATTTTACTGGAGGATAAAAGATTAACTTTGGGAGCTGAAGTCCCCCCCCCCCCCGGACCCGGGAGCGTCCTGCAAGAGAGCCTGTTGATGAAGTATTGAAGAGTTTGACAGCTGTCAAGTTAGCTGTCAGAAGGAAAAAGAGAACTTTGTTTCTGTTGTTTCTGCTGGTTATATTTGTTACAATTTGTTGAAAATAAGGAAGGGCTGATACAAACTAACTTGATTTTTGGATTTGAGCTGAAAGGAACATTAAGGAACCAAAATCCCCCTAGAGGGGGTTTAGGGACATTACAAGAATGGCTGGAGGAGGGAAAATCGAGGCTGAATTGGATAGAACATTTGTTCTCTTGGGAAAGTTACAAGGCCAAATCGATGTTTTGGCTATAAACGTCACAACTTTGGACTTAACAGTAAATAACATTGTTGAATCTGATAAGGATTTGAAGCAGGAAGCCCATTCAATTAAACAAATAGAGAAACTTGAGAGCCATGAGAATATGGAGGAGATATATGTTGCCCCTGAAGAAAAGGTAGGAGCAGCTGTAATTTTGCAGATGTTAAAGGAGAGCTGCAATTTGAGGCCTGACATGATGGCAACAAAGGAAAATAAAAACCTGATGTGGAAAGTCTGGCCTGAATTGGAGAGCGGAAAACTGAGAGATCTCCTTGTGTGGAGATCTGAAGACCGACGGATTATAAATTTGATTAAGATGGAAGTTGAAGCTTTGGGGACATTTGGATTTGAAAGGAGTATGAAACAAGATTTGGAGTACCCCATAGACTTTACTTTTAAGTATGGGGATCTGGCTGGAAGAAACATGGATCCTGTTGGGCCGGAGCCTCTCCGAGATTTGGGGTTTAACATTAAGGACTATCAAAAAGACCAGCAGAGAGGAATTGAAAGAGATTTAAGAGCCTCGGATGTGAGATCTCCAGGCTAAACAGTATATTGAGACTGATGGACACTTGTTGGGGACTGAAACCGGGAAAGGGGTGGGTGGAGTTTGGGAATCCAAAGGGTATATAATTATAACTTGCTCTGTTTTTATTTTGTTTTGCTATCTGTATGGAAATTGGGAAAGTTGTGGAAGGGAAATTTTGGTCGACTTTAGGAAAAATGTTTAAGAATGAGTAATGATGTATAAGTATTGAGGTTTAAGTTTGGATAAGTTAAAATTGGTTTCTAAAATGGTCTAAATTAAATGAAAATAAGGTTTGCAAAAATAAATTGAGGAAATGGAAGGAGGAAAAGTAAAATAGCAACATGCTAAAATTAAATTATTAAGTTAAAGTTGAGAAATAAGTAATAAGGACTTGCTGAGTTAATAATTTAAATTGGAATACAAGAAGGGGAGGTGTAAGGAGGTCTGAGAAACAAGTTAAATGAAAATATGTAACTGAAATTTTATGTGTTTTTAATTGTTTTTTTAAGAATTGGATTTTTGTATTTTTGTTATTTTTGTCTACTTTTGTTTTTGTGTGGTTTTTTGAAAATGCCAATAAATATTCATTAAAAAAAAAGAAAAGAAAAGTTACGCTCAGGCAGATTCAGCCGTTGTTAGGCCATTTGAACATTGCTTGCCGGGTGGTTTCCCCAGGCCACCCATTTTGCGGCTGCCTCGCGAGGTTGTCAGCAGGCTTGCGGTCACCCCATCACAGGGTTCGCCTATCTAAAGAGGTAAAATCCGATCTGGAAGTCTGGCTGAAGTTCTTGGAAAGGTATAATGGTGAAGAAGCAACCGTTGGAACGCAAAGGCAACGCGGCCAGTACCAAATGCAAAGGGGTAGCGACAAAGACGTGTCCTTTTAAGCCTCCCTCCTTTTGCTCCACCAAGCCCCCCCCAAACGTTAAAGGTGCCCCACCACCCTGCGAATGCGGCTAGAAATAAGAACCCCCAGCCAAACCTGATCTGTCGGGCGAGCTGTGCGCTTCCAAGTAAAAGGACTAAATGGCGATGGGCTGGCGTTGAACGTGCAAACCGCGTTCCGCAAAGCTCCGCTGCAGAGAAGCCACCCAGAGAGAACAGAACACCCGGTCGATGGGGTTTTCCAGCGCAGTTTCAGCCCTGCTGTTTCGGAGCTAAATGGCTCTGGTGCCGAAGCGGCTGCCTGGAACACGGGTGGGCTTGAGGCAGGCAATCTGATGGGAGGCACAACACCGATGCACGGGTAAATCCAAGTGAAAATCGATCACCGAAGGAATTGAGATACACAGCCTAAAGAAAAGGTAAGCAAGAGACAAAACAACATTAATACAAACCAAAGCGGGATGGCTGGCCAGGTGAAAAGAGGGTGAGCCCCGGCCGCGCCGGCCCTAAATAGGGCAGGCTACGCCCCCCCAGCCACCCAACTGGCTGGCTGGGTTGACGACGCAGCTGGGATTCCCTCAGTCTCACGGGGGCTGGAACCAGCCCCCGCGCACAAGGAGTGGGCATGAAACCCACAACCCCAACTCCTCGCCAGGTTCGGAAGTGGCTTTGTTGTGTTGAAAACAACAACTCTCATTTGTGGGAGCCTCAGCTGAAGGTTGACTGGATATTCTGTTTATTGGTTTGGTAATGCTGTATGTCATTTAGAATGCAGTTGAACAACTCACACCCCTCATGGGATGGTGTGATAGGCGCACATACAAGATCAGCACAGGAAGACCGACCTGAAGCCATTTTGTTTTGTTTTTTTAAAATATATTTATTTGTTTTTATAGAAAAAGAAGAAACACCAGAAAAATACAGAACAGCAAAAGCAATCACAGATACACATCAAGAAAAAAATAAAAAATAAAAAATAAAAACTCCAATTTTTAAATTCATGTTTACAAAACTTTCTTTCTTGACTTCCTCACGCCTCCCTTTTTTGTGTTCCTCTTTGTCCAATCAAATACAGCAAATCCTTACCCTCTTTAAAAACTCATTTCTAATTATTAAAATCACTTCTATTATGTCTCCGATCTTTCCTCCTTATGTTTAAACACCTTTAGCATATTGTTTACTTTTGACATAATATAACTTTAGTCTTTCACCCTATTTCTATTGCATTTTTGCATACTTTTTAACACTGTATCACTAATGCCATATTATTTTTATGTCCAACAACATTTTAGCATTCATAAACTTTGCAGTGTTTCTGCAGGTAGTTCTTTAACTTCTTCCAGTCCTCTTCCACCGCTTCTTCTCCCAGGTCTCGGATTCTGCCAGTCATTTCTGCCAGTTCTGCCAGTCTATTACTTGCATCTGCCATTCTTCCAAGGTGGGCAAATCTTGTGTCTTCCAATACTTTGCAATAAGTATTCTTGCTGCTGTTGTCGCATACATAAAAAACGTTCTATCTGTCTTTAACACCAATTGGCCGACTATACCCAAGAGAAAGGCCTCTGGTTTCTTAAGGAAGGTATATTTAAATACCTTTTTCAGTTCATTATATATCATCTCCCAGAAAGCCTTAATCTTCGGGCACGTCCACCAAAGGTGAAAGAAAATACCCTCAGTTTCTTTACATTTCCAACATTTGTTATCAGGCAGGTGATAAATTTTAGCAAGCTTGACTGGGGTCATGTACCACCTATAGATCATTTTCATAATATTCTCTCTTAGGGCATTACATGCCGTAAATTTCATACCGGTGGTCCACAATTTTTCCCAGTCAGCAAACAAAATGTTATGACCTATGTCCTGTGCCCATTTAATCATGGCTGTTTAACTGTTTCATCCTGAGTGTTCCATTTCAACAGCAAGTTATACATTCTTGAAAGGATCTTAGTTTTAGGTTCTAACAATTCTGTCTCCAGTTTCGATTTTTCCACCTGGAAGCCCAATTTTTTATCCAAATTATAGGCCTCCCTTATTTGATAATAATAAAGCCAATCTCGCACTTTGTCTTTTAATTTCTCAAAACTCTGCAAATTCATTTTATCTCCTTCCTGTTCTAATATCTCCCAATACTTCGGCCATTTGGCCTCCATATTGAGTCTTTTCAGAGCCTTTGCTTCCATGGGTGATGTCACAGCCACCCGAGGTCCCAGCTCACAAGAGACCAAAGTCCAGTCCAAGTTATGTACAAAAGGATTTATTGAAGATCATTGTAGCCATTACATCCCAACTCCGTGGCTCCGCATCTGTTACCCTTAGATGTTAGAAGTCCCCTCTGAGTCCGTCCCTCCCCTGCACCAATTTAAGAGGCTTGTACTGCTCCACCTTTTCCTCTCTTTCCTTTTCCGCAGGGTCTTCCTGCCCCCCTGTCTTCCCTCTTTCCGGGACTCCCCAGAGGCTGAGTCTTCTCCCGCCTGCTCCCCCCTCCTTCGTGCTTTGGCACCAGGCTCCTCCTCAGAGCTCTCCTCATTTCCGCGCGCCTCTATATTTGAACTTGGCGCGCGTACGTTGCCTCTGACCTTCCTTTCTACAGTTACGCTGCTCTCGGTACTACACTCCTCCCTTTCAGGCAGGACGTCTTGCTCCGAACTCCTCCCCCTTCCTCCTTCCTGTCCTGCTCTTTCTGACACACTGGCAACTCCCCCCCCTCCACTCCTTTCTGACGGGGGAGCTGGTCCCGCTTTGCCACTCCCACTGGGGATTCCCTCTTCGTTCCCCTCTTTCTGACTGCTTCCCTCTCTATTGCCCCTTGGCCTGACCAGGGGGGCTCCCTTCTGGGAATCCTCTGATTCGCTAGACGGACTTTGGGACAACCTCGGCTCGTTGTCGTCCTCTTCCTCCTCGCCCTCGCTCTCTGTCTCCTCTCTCCCTAAAACCCTGACAGGTGACAACCACCTTGGGGTCTTATTTTCCAATAAATCTTTGTACCTAATCCAGACATTAAACAATGCTTTCCTGACAATATGGTGTTTGAAGTTTTTGTGCACTTTAACCTTGTCGTACCACAAATATGCATGCCATCCAAAAGCATTATTAAAGCCTTCCAAATCCAAAATGTCAGTGTTCTCAAGAAGCAGCCAATCTTTCAACCAGCAGAATGCTGCTGATTCATAATAAAGTTTAAAGTCCGGCAGGGCAAACCCCCCTCTTTCCTTCGCATCAGTTAATATTTTAAATTTTATTCTGGGCTTTTTGCCCTGCCAGACAAATCTAGAGATTTCTCTCTGCCACTTCTTGAAGCAATCCATCTTGTCCACAATCTGTAAAGTTTGAAACAAAAATAACATTTTTGGCAATACATTCATCTTTATAACTGCAATTCGACCCAACAAGGAAAGCTTCAAATTAGACCATATTTCTAAATCTTTTTTAACTGGACCTGAAGCCATTTTGATTCCTAAACTGAGCAAATGTTTTCTCTGCAAGGTCAAATTGGAAAAGCCTCCCCATTGTCTTTTCCTTCACAAATCCTGTCTTAAGGGTATGTCTGTGTTTGAATAGGGTGAGCCTGTGACCTGGCTCAGGAACTATTTATCATTACAAAAGACTGGCCAGGCTCCCCAGGCAATTCAATCAAGTAACCTGCCAGACAGGAGATAAACAAGGACAAAAACAACATTAAATTTCTGTTTAGGCCGCCTTTTCTGTGATGTAGGTGTGATGTATCTGAGGGGTGGCCTTAGGTTACACCCCTTCTGTGATGTATGTATGATGTTCCAGGGGTGGTCTTGGTCTACAGGGTGGCAATTTCAAGAGTCCATGTAAGGCCTTGCGCACCATTGTTCTGGGTTCCTCGTCTCTCCTGCGGGTGAGGGGAGCACCCTGTTGCAACAGATCAATAAAGATCAAGCTTACTAGCTGCCTTGCTTCTCAATATTCTCTGGTTGGCCTCTGTTATCTTCTCCTACCAATAAGGAACCCATGTAAGGACTCTATATGGGCTCTTGGATACCCCATAAGGAAAAAGGGCCATTTTTATTTACAACAGAGGCTCTCTGGGAAGTCAGCCCAAATCACAGCCTACACCGCATCCCAGAGAAAAAGGGAACGTGAGCCTAAAACGTACAGGGGAGGGAACCAAGCAAGCTGTTAAGGGCCAATTCTCATTTACTGCACCCTCATGGTAAGACCTTGGGAAAATGCCACCTTTTCCCAGACATGAGCTATATAGAGCATGGTTATTCCTCTTGTGAAATCAGGGAGACTTTAATTAGTAAGGAATTCCATGAGTAGTAATGATACCACCACAAATAGCTCTGAACAGGCCTCTGTCTCCAATTTCTACATTTTACCCTGGCCAACCCCTGAAAGAGCTGAATGGTTCTGGCTTTGGAACAAAATTCTGCCTAAAAGGTCCTTCCTGGGGTTTTTTTATGATGTTAGCCGCTCTGAGCCCGGCCTCAGCCGGGGAGGGCAGGATACAAATAAAAAATTCTCATTCTTATTCTTATTAAAAGGGAACACAAATGTCAAGTTAAAACTAAATATACCACACTGACTTGGGGGAGAAAAAGAAAACACACTCACTCTCTATGGAGGTCGCTGTGTACCAGCGTTGCTAAGGGCCCCCAAGCCCCTGGAGACATGAGGTCACAGCACTATGACAACAGAATGCAATGATGATGTCAGTGGAAAGGAGACCTCTTGCTCATCTCTTTTTCTATTGACATTATATTTGCTGATTTATGATCCGGCAAACCTTCATCGAAGATGAACTAAGAACTTCTTAATGGATTGAATATTTTAAAAATTAATTCTCCATTAGTAACATTCCAATGATAACAAATCAAATCAATTCTTGCCACATCATAATACAAACAATAAAGCAAATTATACATTCCAAACTAAAAATTTTGGGGAGGCCTTTCCAAGTTCTCGCTGTCGGGAGAAAGTTTCTTTCACTTGTTCCTGCGTTCTTCTCTCTTGTTTCCCCCCAGATTCAGCTAGGTAGACCAACTACCTACCTCTAAGGGGCTACGGTACAATTTTTTAATTTTTTGGAAAGGATTCTTTTAAATACTTTTCAGGACTTTTTTTAAAAAAGACTTGATTCTTTTAAAGGGATTTTTGGAAGAGTTTTTTAAATATATTCCTCCCCCCCCCCATTTCATAATTCTGATCTTCCAGTCATTTTAAAATATCCTTCCTTCCAGAACACTCTCCTGTTTCTTAGTCCAAATTCTAATAATTTTTGAAGAGCTGAGTCCAGGGTGTCGTACATTGTCCTGGGCAAAGGTGGTTGGCATTGCAGGGTAAATATTAGGCTCAAGTGGCATCGCAAATTTTGCACACAGTGATCTCTAGGATAAGCCAGGCATGTGTTGCACTGGGACCTATAGCACTGTGTTTAGAGGTCAACTACAGTTCCCATGATTCTCGGGGGGAAGGAGTCATGTGCTGTAATGTTATGGCATGTCCACAGCCACTAACAATAACCAAAGTGAATAGTTTCTGATTAATTTCTGATTAATTGTCTTGTCTCAATTATATTTTTAGAGTTTATCATTGCAATGGTGAGCTAGATACTGCAGTTTTTGGTTGTGGTGACCTGCTATTTGATATAATTAGTTAAAGATGTTTCTATATGTAACAACAGCAGCTAGGATTCTATATGCGCAGAAATGGAAGGAAAAAGAAGTTCCAAAGAAGGGATAAGTGAGATAATGGACTATGCAGAACTGGCAAAATTAGCAGTTTTGTGGGCAAATAGGCCTTTTTCGGATTATAGTACGCTGAACTCGTAAGGAGGATTTGAGCTATGAGCAACGTAAGTAATTGGATTATAATACTGGGGTTATGATTTGACAAACAGAAGACGGGGTGCAGCAGGAGAGAAACAACTCCATGGAAAACAGGGTGGGAAGTTGACGAAAATTAAGAGAAAAGTCAAAATTGTGTTTTGACTGTATATGATTTTTAAAATATTGAAACAATAAAATATAATTGTAAAAAAAGAAGAAGTTGTAACCATTTTTAAGCTTCTGGGTAGGCAGCCTCAGAATGGCTTGCAAATGTACTTTGAAGAAGCCAGCTTTGGCAGAGGCCACTGTAACTTCAATGCCAGCCCATAATAGGCCTTATGGTAGATGGAAGCTGGGCTCTCTCCTGGCACCTCGGAATTCAAAGAGGTCAGCTCAAGCCCTGCTGTTTCCTAGCTCAGGGCGCCATATCACCAAAGTCTACCCCTGGGGGTTTTTTCATAGAATCATAGAATCATAGAATCATTGTGTTGTGACGTGGGGTTTGTGATTTCAGCTCTCTTGACATAATATGCTGGCAACAGTTCTCTAGTAACACTTCTTTATTAAAGCAACAAGGCTAAGACCTGAAGAGGGGAGAGCTACATTTATAGGGACAGGGAACTAGCTAGAAAGGATACATTTTGGAGGGAACAATATCAGGCACTCACAGTCCTGCCTTTTGGAGGCAACCAATAAGACAGAGGATCCAAATACAGCAGCTTAAATGAACCAATAGTAGCTGTACCCTCTGGAACCAAAAGGCAGTTACTTTACCCTAATGCAATTACAGACAATAATAATACAGATATAAAATCATTTGACTCAATACACAACACATAGAATCATAGAATCATAGAGTTGGAAGAGACCACAAGGGCCATCGAGTCCAACCCCCTGCCAAGCAGGAAACACCATCAGAGCACTCCTGACATATGGTTGTCAAGCCTCTGCTTAAAGACCTCCAAAGAAGGAGACTCCACCACACTCCTTGGCAGCAAATTCCACTGTCGAACAGCTCTTACTGTCAGGAAGTTCTTCCTAATGTTTAGGTGGAATCTTCTGTCTTGTAGTTTGGATCCATTGCTCCGTGTCCGCTTCTCTGGAGCAGCAGAAAACAACCTTTCTCCCTCCTCTATGTGACATCCTTTTATATATTTGAGCATGGCTATCATATCACCCCTTAACCTCCTCTTCTCCAGGCTAAACATGCCCAGCTCCCTTAGCCGTTCCTCATAAGGCATCGTTTCCAGGCCTTTGACCATTTTGGTTGCCCTCCTCTGGACACGTTCCAGTTTGTCCGTGTCCTTCTTGAACTGTGGTGCCCAGAACTGGACACAGTACTCCAGGTGAGGTCTGACCAGAGCAGAATACAGTGGCACTATTACTTCCCTTGATCTAGATGCTATACTCCTATTGATGCAGCCCAGAATTGCATTGGCTTTTTTAGCTGCCGCGTCACACTGTTGGCTCATGTCAAGTTTGTGGTCAACCAAGACTCCTAGATCCTTTTCACATGTACTGCTCTCAAGCCAGGTGTCACCCATCTTGTATTTGTGTCTCTCATTTTTTTTTGCCCAAGTGCAATACTTTACATTTCTCCCTGTTAAAATTCATCTTGTTTCTTTTGGCCCAGTTCTCTAATCTGTCAAGGTCGTTTTGAAGTGTGATCCTGTCCTCTGGGGTGTTAGCCACCCCTCCCAGTTTGGTGCCATCTGCAAATTTTATCAGGATGCCCTTGAGTCCATCATCCAAGTCGTTGATAAAGATGTTGAAGAAGACCGGGCCCAAGACAGAACCCTGTGGCACCCCACTAGTCACTCTTCTCCAGGATGAAGAGGAACCATTGATGAGCACCCTTTGGGTTCGGTCAGTCAGCCAGTTTTGTGGGGGGGGGTATTTTGTTGAGTGCTCTCTTGTTGCCACACCTGCTCCTTGTATTTGCTCCTGACCTGAGCACAAGGAGACCCTTTTGTTTCTGGCGGACCACCTGATACAAGCGTTTCCTCACATGTGCAAGCAGACAAATACCTCTGCGCATGCGAAATGCTTTGCTCTGCCTCCATGCTTCTGAATCCCAGTTGCTGGAAACCTCAGGAGCGGGGAGGGCTCACGCGCTCGGGTGCTGCTTGCTGGTTTCCCACGGCCATCCGGTTGGTCACTGTGATAACAGGAGGCTGGACTAGATGGGCCATTGGCCTGACCCAGCACAGCCTTTTCTTCTGTTCTTAAGCAACCATAAGGCCTGATTGAAGTGGAAGAAGGTTGCGCTCCATAGATAGAGGGGCATGGAGCTGAGCGTGGCTGCGAGGCAAAAGGCAAAAGGCTGGGGCAAGGTTTTGGAAAATGCTCCATTCAGTTCTGCCAAGCTTCACCTGCCGTGCCGCTTGCCTGTACATTTGAACTTGGCGCGCGCGCCCAGCCGGCAACCTTCCTCCTGACCGTTCCCCCGCTCTCCGATGGAGGCGTGGTCAATTCCGACTCATCTTCTCTCGCTGGTGGTGAATGCGCTGTCCCCGATACCTGGGACTCCTCCCCCCCACTGCGCTCTGGTGGGGAAGCTGGTCCTGATTTCCAGCTGCTGCTCTGGGAATCCCCGCTGGCCCCTTGCTCCTGGGGTTTCCCCCTTGGGGCCCCCCTTGCCCTGACCACTGGCGCCCCCTTCTGTGAATCTTCCGATTCGCTGGAGAGGGACCTAGAGGCAACTCTGACACATACACTTTGCGTTTTCAGGCTCAATGTGCGTTTACACCAAAGAAGACTTGAAATAAGCGACATCCAAGATTCTTCTATGTAGATGGAACCTAAAACAGCCGGTTTATGCTTTGTTTAGGCTCATTACACTTTGCTTTGATATGTGTGTGAATGAACACCGAAAGAACAATTAAAGCTTATTCGTCCTCTTTCTATTGAGATGGAACCAAAACTCCTATGCTTAATTTGGGCTGATAAGATATTTTTCACTTTGTGATTTTTGGGTGAATGTGTATTCTAACCCCAAAAACAACAGTTGGAAATGAGCTTTATCATCTTCTTTTTATGTAGATGGAACCCAAAACTCTTTTGCTTTGGTTGGGGGAGATTCTGGTGCACACCCAATAAACACCATGCGAATTGAAAGAAGGCCAATCAAAGCTTATTCGTCTTCTTTCTATGCATATGGAAGCAAAAAGACGCTTGTTATTTTGGTCTCATTACATACACTTTGCGATTTCTGTGTTAATGTGCATTTACACCAAAGAAAACGACTTGAAATACGCGACATCCAAGATTCTTCTTTCTATGTAGATGTACCCCAAAACAACCTCTTTTGCCTTGTTTAGACTTATTATACTTCGCTTTGCTATTTGTGGCTGAACAACGAAAGAAAAATGAAAGTTTATTCGTCCTCTTTCTATTGGATTGGAACCAAAAGACCTATGCTTTATTTGGGCTGATAACATATTGTTCACTTTGTGATTTTTGGGTGAATGTGCATTCTAACCCCAAAAGCAACAATTGGAAATAAGCCCAATCAGAGCTTTATCATCTTCCTTTTATGTAGATGGAACCCAAAATGCCTTTTTGCTTGGGTCGGGGGCGATTCTGGTGCACACTCAAAAAACACCATGAGAATTGAAATGAGCCCAATCATAGCTTAGTCGTCTTCTTTCTACGCATATGGAAGCGAAAAGACAGTGTTTTCTTATTTTGGTCTCATTACATACACTTTGCCATTTCAGGGTCAATGTGCATTTACACCAAAGAAGACGAAATCCAAGATTCTTCTTTCTATGTAGATGGAACCCAAAACAGCCGGTTTTGCTTTGTTTAGGCTCATTACACTTTGCTTTGATATGTGGGTGAATGAACACCAAAAGAACAATTAAAGCTTATTCGTCCTCTTTCTATTGAGATGGAACCAAAACTCCTATGCTTAATTTGGGCTGATAACATATTTTTCACTTTGTGATTTTTGGGTGAATGAGCTTTATTATCTTCTTTTCATGTAGATGGAACCCAAACCTCCTTTTTGCTTTGGTTGGGGGAGATTCTGGTGCACACCCAATAAACACCATGCAAATTGAAAGAAGGCCAATCAAAGCTTATTCGTCTTCTTTCTACGCATATGGAAGCAAAAAGACGCTGTTTTGTTATTTTGGTCTCATTACATACACTTTGCCATTTCAGGGTCAATGTGCATTTACACCAAAGACGACGACTTGAAATAAGCGACATCCAAGATTCTTCTTCTATGTAGATGGAACCCAAAACAACCGGGTTTGCTTTGTTTTAGCTCATTACACTTTGCTTTGATATGTGGGTGAATGAACACCGAAAGAACAATTAAAGCTTATTCGTCCTCTTTCTATTGAGATGAAACCAAAACTCCTATCTTGGATGTCGCGTATTTAAATTCGTGTTCTTTGGTATAAATGCACATTGACCCAGAAATCGCAAAGTGTATGGAAAGAGACCAAAATCACAAAACACCGTTTTTTCGCTTCCATAAGCATAGAAAGAAGAATAAGCTCAACACCATGCGAATTGAAAGAAGGCCAATCAAAGCTTAGTCGTCTTCTTTCTACGCCTATGGAAGCAAAACAACAGTGTTTGGTTATTTTGGTCTCATTACATACACTTTGCGTTTTCAGGGTCAATGTGCATTTACACCTGTCAGGGCTGCCCCAGGTCCCAGCTCACAAAGGACCAACGCCAGTTCTTGTTATATACAAAAGTCTTTATTGAAGTTCAGTTTCTATTTCAAAGCCATGGTGTGCAGCTCTACGTCTTAAACTCTAGACCGCCGAAGCTCCGTCTGAGTCTCCTCCCCCCAGACACCAGTTTAAGACTCTAGCCTTGCTCCACCTCTTCCTCTGCTCTTTCCTCCTCTGGGTCCTCCTGTCCCCTGGGGTCTTGCCCTTTCTGGACTCTTCTGACGCTGAGTCCCCTGACTCTTCCCCCTGACTCCGGCGGGCTTTAGGACCTGGTTCCCAATCCGGGTTCTCTGCTGTCCCACGCGCCTGTACATTTGAACTTGGTGCTTGCGCCCAGCCAGTGACCTTCCTCCTGACCGTTACACTGCTCCTGTCACTGCTTCCCTCTTCGGGAAGGCTAGCTGGACCTGACTTCCCCTCCGTTCCCTCACTCTCTGATGGAGGCGTGATCAGTCCTGCCTCATCTGCTCTCCCTGCTGGGGGAGACGCTGGCCCTGATACATGAGACTCTTCCCCCTCACTCCGCTCTGGTGGGGAAGCTGGCCCTGATCTCCAACTGCTGCTTTGGGAGTCCCCGCTGGCCCCTTGTTTCTGGTGTGTCCCTCCTGGGACCCCCCTCGCCCTGGCCATCGGTGCCCCCCTTTGGGAATCCTCTGAATCACTGGACAAGCTCATGGAATCTCTCGGGCCACTGTCATACTCCCCCACGCTGCCCTCAGATTCCTCCCCTTCGCTCTCCGTTTCCTCTCTCCCCTGTGTCTCTGCTCCTGAGCCCCTGGCATCCATCCCCCCTCGAAGCCCCCCCTTCCCCCCTCCCCCTCTTCGGGTGCGGGTTCCGGGTGCTCCAGCGCTGTGGGGGTGAGCGCGGGGTACAGGTCTTCCCCTCTGGTGTGCAGCTGGCCGGCTGGGTCCGGCCAGTCCGGAATGGGCTCGTCGACGTCGATCTCCTCTGCTTCCATCTCTCTGCAGCTGTGCTCGAACCCAGGATCCTCCCCCAACACGTCCATGTCCGTCTCCCCCCCGTTGCCTCGGGGGATGCTGCCTGTAAAGGCCCCCTCCAACCCACTTCCGGTTGATCGTCCCACCAATAAGAGCGTTCTGTGGCAAACCCCGAGAGTGATCCTTCTGGGGAGCTTGTTTCTGGCGCCGTTTCCTCGGCTGATGAGAATCCCTGGAACGTGCTGGCTGAAAGTGTGGGTGTGAAAAGGTAGTCGTCAAAATAATCTGCCGGCATAGGTCTGTGTGGGAAGAGTGCATGGAACTCGTCTTTGAGGTAGGGCTCCTCTACGGCATAGTACGGTACCCACCTGTTGGCGCTGGCTGGGGTACCTTCCCTGGCGAGTAGATATTCAACCCCCTCTTCCCCCCATCTCGAGTCTAAAATCTCTGTGACCTCGTTGAGTGGCCCCGCCCCCGGTGACCCCCCCTTGTTGGCGATTTGCGGGGTGGGTCTGGTGCGTTCCCTGGCGCCTGAAACTTGTGGGGTTCCTTGTAGGGTGTGAGCCGGGTGCATTCTGGAGTCCTCCGGGAGTGCCAGCCGGAAGGCTACCGGATTGATCTGTGCCACGACTTGGTAAGGCCCTAGCTGCTTGTGTCTGAGCTTCTTCTTAGCTAACATTCTGCCCGGCACTGCCTGGGCTGCTAACCAGACCCAGTCCCCCACCTGGATGTCTTCCCCCACTCTCCTGTGCCTGTCTGCCTGCATTTTGTAGGCGTGTTTTGCTAGTTCTAAGTGCCTTCGGAGTTGCTCGTGGACCTCCTGTAATTCCGCTGCCAAGGCTTCTGCCCCCCGTGGCTCCCCCTCCCTCACTTTCTCTAACCCCGGGAAGGTTCTGGGATTCCGCCCATTGTTGGCGAAGAACGGTGTCACCCCCGTGGATACGTGCTTCGTGTTGTTGTAGGCAAACTTGGCCAGCGGTAGGTAGTCCACCCAGGTCGCGGGCTGTTGATTCGCGTAGCATCTCAGGTACTGCTGCATGATGGCGTTGACCCTCTCCGCTTGTCCGTTGGTCTGCGGGTGTCGTGCCGACGCTAAGTTTATCTTGACGTTCAGGATGCCCAGCAACTTCTGCCAGAAGCTTGAGATGAATTGGCGACCTCGGTCGGACAGGATGGACTGCGGCAAGCCGTGAACCTTGAACACGTGGTCTATGAACAGCTTGGCGGTCTGTTCCGCTGTGGCCACCTTCGCGCAAGGAATGAAGTGCGCCATCTTGGTGAACAGGTCTACGACCGCGAGTACCGCTGTTTTGCCTCGCGAGCTGGGCAGATCTGTGACAAAGTCCAGGGCCACTTTCTCCCACGGCTCGAGCGGCGTCTGTAGCGGTTCCAGCAGCCCCGCCGGCGGTCTGTGTACTGGCTTAGCCCTTTGGCATGTGTCGCACCTAGTGACGTAATCCGCGACTTCTCCCCTCATCTTGGGCCACCAAAAGTCTCTGGCTACTAATTCCGCCGTCTTGTCCTTGCCGAAGTGCCCGGCGCTGGGCGCGTCGTGTAACTGTTGCAGTACTTTCGCGCGGAGGTCGTCTCCCGGCACGTAGAGGGCCCCTTTGCGGATAAGCAGTCCGTCGCCTATCTGGAACTCGTCGTCCTTCGCTGTGCCTCTCCGCACCTCCTCCATCTTGGATTGTGCGAACGAATCTGTCTGCACCGCGCGCCGTACCGCGTCCAGGTCCACGATGGCTGAGGCGCACGCCCACGCTTTCGGCGCGAAAATGTGTTTGGCCGCCACTGGTGCCGCTTCCTCGAGATACTGCGGCTTCCTGGATAGCGCATCCGCCATGACGTTGTTGTCTCCCGGGATGTATTCTATCCTGAAGTCGAAATCCGCAAAGAACTCCGCCCAGCGGATGTGTCTCTGGTTCAGGAACCTCGCCGTGTGCCAGTACTCCAGGTTCTTATGGTCCGTGCGGACCTGCACTGTGTCTTTGACTCCGATGAGGAAGTGCCGCCACGCCTTGAAGGCTGCATGAATGGCCAGCAACTCCCTGTCCCAGATGGTGTAGTTCTGCTCCAACTTGCTGAGTTTCCTGGAGTAGAATGTGCATGGCCTCCAGTCCCCTTGCGGATCTTGCTGCAACAGGACTGCCCCCACCACTCTGTCCGAGGCGTCCATCTCAACCCTCATTGGTTTGCAGGGGTTGACGTGTAACAGCTGTTCTTCGGACGTGAAGAGACGCTTGAGTCCCTGAAAGGACTGCTCCGCCTGGTCCGTCCAGGTGAACTTCTTCTTCTTAGAGCTGAGGGTCTCCGTGATGGCCACCGTCTCCATGGCGAACACCTTGATGAACTTGCGGTAAAAGTTGGCGAAGCCGACGAACTTCTGGACCTCCTTCCGATTGCGCGGGCTCTTCCAGTCCGACACCGAGTGGACCTTGGTGCTGTCCATGGCAAGTCCCTTGTCGGACAGCTTGTAGCCCAGGAAATCCACCTCCATCATGTCGAACTGGCACTTCTCCAGTTTGGCGTAGAGTCTGTTCTCCCGTAGTCTCTGCAGGACCTCCTTGACATCTCTCTCGTGAGCCTCCTGCGATTCCGAGAAGATCAGGATGTCGTCCAGGAAGCAGACACACTTCTTGTAGAGGAGTCCTGCTAACACGTGATGCATGAAGGCTTGAAAACAATGGGAGCCATTTTGTAAACCAAACGGCATAATTATATATTCATAGGTGCCTAAAGGCGTAAACATGGCCGTCTTCCACTCATCGCCCTCCCGCATGCGTATAAGGTTGTATGCCCCTCGAAGATCCAACTTGGTTAAGATGCGTCCCTTCCTCACCGTCGCGAGCAGGTCGTCGATCTTGGGCATGGGGAATGCCGTGGGCTTTGTTCTGGAATTAATGACCCTGTAATCAACTATCAACCTCCGCTGGGACGTGTTTTTTTTCTTCACGAAAAACACGGGACTGCCCCCCACTGCTTTGGACTCTTGGATGAATCCCCGCTTCAAGTTGTGATCTATGAACTCCCTGAGTTCTTGCAGTTCGTCTTCAGACATGGAATACAGTTTCCCAGTCGGCAACGTCGCCCCCGGCAGGAGGTCAATCTTGCAATCGTAGGGCCTGTGGGGAGGCAACTTGTCCGCTTCCTTCTCGCAGAAGACCTCCAAAAACGCCTTGTACTTGTTGGGTACTGCTTGCACCATGCCTAAGTGCAGCCGTGGGTCATCTTCTTGCCCTTCATCTTCCTGGCTGGGCAGGATGCAGTGTTCTGCGCAGTAGGAGGAGCAGAAGGTCAATTGACGCTGGTACCATGCTAAAGCCGGGCTGTGCCTGTCCAGCCAACTCATGCCCAACACTATGGGCGTGTCCGATAGGTGGGTGACGTTGAAGCTGATGACTTCACGGTGATTTCCAATTTGCATCACCATTGGTGGTGTTTGCTGTACCACCTGTCCTCCCAGTAGCTCTCTGCCATCGACCGTGATGACGTTTAGGGGCATCGTGGCTGGTAGGAGCGCTATGCGATGTTGCTTGATGAAATCCACCCCTACAAAGTCTGCATTACTACCGCAGTCAATGGTAATAGGGACTTCCAGGGTGAGTCCATTGGGCAGCTGGAGCGATGCGGTGAGTTGCACCACTGGTTTGGGCGGGAGGGGGTCTGTGGGCTGTAAAATCTCTGGGGGCTGCTTCACTGACTCGCCTGGCTGGGCCCCAGTGCCTCTGCCTCCAGCCAGGCTTTGTCGTTTTCCTGCAGCTGTTCCCCCTGCTGAACTGCTCCCTTTACTGTCACTGAGGCTGCAGTGTGCTTCTGGAGCCTCTGGGGACACTCTTTGGCCATGTGCTGTGCACTGTCGCAGATATAACACTTCCTGCTCCCTCTAGGAGTCTTCGCCTTGACTGCTCCTGGTGTTTGGGCTCTGGCTGCTGTCTGAGCCCTGGCACCACCTATCTCCATCGGCTCTTCTCCCCCTCCCACTGGAGGCGTGGACTGTGCGCGCGCTGTCTCTCTGGGTAGGAAAGGAGTTGTTCTGGCTGGTGTGCGTCCCATATGTCCCTCATCCCTGCTCCAAGGGCGTTCTTCCAGATGCACCCCTATGGCCAGCGCTCTTTGGACGACTTCAGTGGTGCTGTTGGGTCTTTCCCCTCTCACTATTTCATCTTTTACAGCCCCATTTAGCCCCTCCCAGAACAGATCTCGGACGGCAGCGGAGTCCTTCTCCCAGCCCAGCGCATTTACCAACGCAAAAAAGCGGGAGTGATATTGTCTCACAGTGGCTTTGCCCTGTTTCAGCCCATGCATTTCCCTCCTGGCCACGTCCACATCTACCGTTGATTTAAAACAACTGTCCATAGCCGCAATAAAGGCTTTTGAATCTTTGAGGGCGGGATCATTTTCGCGCCATAAATTGCGCAGCCACGATTTAGCTTCCCCATGCAGATGAGTTATTATGAAGCCTACTTTCTCCTCCTCATCTCTAAAGTCTTTCCCAAGCAAATTGAGCGCGAAAACTATGTCTGCTCTGAAGTTAGGATACTGCTGCAGGTTCCCATCGAAGTGGGCTACTATGCTGCCCCCCCTTTTCCCGAGGCAAACTCCCTCCGGCTTGGGTCCCGGCAGCCCCTCTTTGCCCAAACGTTCCAACCTGGCTTGCAGATCCCGGCAGAGCGCTGTTGCTTCTTCCTCTCTCTTTCTGGAAGCTGCTACGTCTGCGTAAAGTGCCGTGACTGCTGCTGTCAGCTCTTTCACCTTGTCCTCTGTAGTCATCCTTGCCAATCTTCGTGAGCTCGCAAAACACCAAGTTTTGCCCCTCGCTGCGCCAACTCATGCTGCGAGGGTTTTATTGTCAGACGGAGCTTACTGTCAGGGCTGCCCCAGGTCCCAGCTCACAAAGGACCAACGCCAGTTCTTGTTATATACAAAAGTCTTTATTGAAGTTCAGTTTCTATTTCAAAGCCATGGTGTGCAGCTCTACGTCTTAAACTCTAGACCGCCGAAGCTCCGTCTGAGTCTCCTCCCCCCAGACACCAGTTTAAGACTCTAGCCTTGCTCCACCTCTTCCTCTGCTCTTTCCTCCTCTGGGTCCTCCTGTCCCCTGGGGTCTTGCCCTTTCTGGACTCCTGACGCTGAGTCCCCTGACTCTTCCCCCTGCCTCCGGTGGGCTTTAGGACCCGGTTCCCAATCCGGGTTCTCTGCTGTCCCCCGCGCCTGTACATTTGAACTTGGTGCTCGCGCCCAGCCAGTGACCTTCTTCCTGACCGTTACACTGCTCCTGTCACTGCTTCCCTCTTCGGGAAGGCTAGCTGGACCTGACTTCCCCTCCGTTCCCTCACTCTCTGATGGAGGCGTGATCAGCCCTGCCTCATCTGCTCTCCCTGCTGGGGGAGACGCTGGCCCTGATACATGAGACTCTTCCCCCTCACTCCGCTCTGGTGGGGAAGCTGGCCCTGATCTCCAACTGCTGCTTTGGGAGTCCCCGCTGGCCCCTTGTTTCTGGTGTGTCCCCCTGGGACCCCCCTCGCCCTGGCCATCGGCGGCCCCCTTTGGGAATCCTCTGAATCACTGGACAAGCTCATGGAATCTCTCGGGCCACTGTCATACTCCCCCACACTGCCCTCAGATTCCTCCCCTTCGCTCTCCGTTTCCTCTCTCCCCTGTGTGTCTGCTCCTGAGCCCCTGACAACACCAAAGAAGACGACTTGAAATAAGCGACATCCAAGATTCTTCTTTCTATGTAGATGGAACCCAAAACAACCGGTTTTGCTTAGTTTAGGCTCATTACACTTTGCTTTGATATGTGGGTGAATGAACACTGAAAGAACAATTAAAGCTTATTCGTCCTCTTTCTATTGAGATGGAACCAAAAGTCCTATTGTCAGAGCTGCCTCTAGGTCCCAGCTCACAGAGGACCAACGCCAGGCTGATGTTATGTACAAAAGTCTTTATTGAAGTTTAATTTCCATTTCAAAGCCAGAGCGTGCAGCCCTACGTCTAGACTCTAGATCGGCGAAGTCTCCGCCCCTTCCACACCAGTTTAAGATCCTAGCCCTGCTCCACCTCCTGCGCTGCTCTCTTCTCCTCTGGGTCCTCCTGCCCTCTGGGGCATTGCCCTTTCTGGACTCTTCCGACGCTGAGTCGCTTAGCTCCTCCCCCTGCCTCCGGCGTGCTTTAGGACCCGGTTCCCAATCCTCACTCTCTGCTGTCCCGCGCTCCTGTACATTTGAACTTGCTTCTCGCGCCAACCCAGGGACCTTTCTCCTAACCGTTACACTACATCTATCACTGCTTTCCCTACCTCCCTTCCGTTGTCCGACTCTCCGAGGGAGGCGTGGTAGACTCTGCCTCGTCTCCTCTCCCTGGTGGGGAAAGCACTGGCCCCGATGCCTGGGACTCTTCCCCCCCACTCTGCTCTGGTGGGGAAGCTGGTCCTGATTTCCAACTACTGCTCTGGGAGTCCCTGCTGCCCCCTTGCTCCTGGGGCGTTCCCCTTGGGACCCCCCTGCCCCTGGCCACTGGCGCTCCCTTCTGTGAATCTTCCGATTCGCTGGAGAGGCTCATGGAATCCCTCGGACCACTGTCCCCTCCTACGCTCCCTTCGGATTCCTCCCCCTCGCTCTCCATCTCCCATCTTCCCTGTGCCTCAGCTCCTGAGCCCCTGACAATGTGCATTTATACCAAAGAACACTACTTGAAATACGCGACATCCAAGATTCTTTTTTCTATGTAGATGGACTCCAAAACAACCTCTTTTGCCTTGTTTAGACTTATTACACTTCGCTTTGCTATTTGTGGGTGAATGAACAACGAAAGAAAAATCAAAGTTTATTCGTCCTCTTTCTATTGGATTGGAACCAAAAGACCTATGCTTTATTTTGGCAGATAACATATATTTCACTTTGTGATTTTTGGGTGAATGTGCATTCTAACCCCAAAAGCAACAATTGGAAATAAGCCCAATCAGAGCTTTATCATCTTCTTTTTATGTAGATGGAACCCAAAACTCCTTTTTGCTTTGGTTGCGGTAGATTCTGGTGCACTCCCAATAAACACCATGCGAATTTAAAGAAGGCCAATCAAAACTTATTCGTCTTCTTTCTACACATATGGAAGCAAAAAGACGCTGTTTTGTTATTTTGGTCTCTTTACATACACTTTGCGATTTCTGGGTCAATGTGCATTTACACCAAAGAAGACGACTTGAAATAAGCGACATCCAAGATTCTTCTTTCTATGTAGATGGAACCCAAAACAACAGGTTTTGCTTTGTTTAGGCTTATTACACTTTGCTTTGATATGTGGATGAATGAACACCGAAAGAACAATCAAAGAACAATTAAAGCTTATTCGTTCTCTTTCCATTGAGATGGAACCAAAACTCTTATGCTTTATTTGGGCTGATAACATATTTTTCACTTTGTGATTTTTGGGTGAATGTGCATTCTAACCCCAAAAACAACAATTGGAAATGAGCTTTATCATCTTCTTTTTATGTAGATGGAACCCAAAACTCCTTTTTGCTTTGTTTGGGATAGATTCTGGTGCACACCCAAAAAACACCATGCGAATTGAAAGAAGGCCAATCAAAGCTTATTCGTCTTCTTTCTACGCATATGGAAGCAAAAAGAGGCTGTTTTGTTATTTTGGTCTCATTACATACACTTTGCCTTTTCTGTGTCAATGTGCATTTACACCAAAGAAAACGACTTGAAATACGCGACATCCAAGATTCTTCTTTCTATGTAGATGGAACCCAAAACAACAGGTTTTGCTTTGTTTAGACTTATTACACTTCGCTTTGCTATTTGTGGCTGAATGAACAACGAAAGACAAATCAAAGTTTAATCGTCCTCTTTTTATTGGATTGGAACCAAAAGACCTATGCTTTATTTGGGCTGATAACATATATTTCACTTTGTGATTTTTGGGTGAGTGTGCATTCTAACCCCAAAAGCAACAATTGGAAATAAGCCCAATCAGAGCTTTATCATCTTCTTTTTATGTAGATGGAACCCAAAATGCCTTTTTGCTTGGGTTGGGGGCGATTCTGGTGCACACTCAAAAAACACCATGAGAATTGAAATGAGCCCAATCATAGCTTAGTCGTCTTCTTTCTACGCATATGGAAGCGAAAAGACAGTGTTTTGTTATTTTGGTCTCATTACATACACTTTGCCATTTCAGGGTCAATGTGCATTTACACCAAAGAAGACGACTTGAAATAAGCGACATCCAAGATTCTTCTTTCTGTGTAGATGGAACCCAAAACACTTTGCGATTTCTGGGTCAATGTGCATTTACACCAAAGAAGACGACTTGAAATAAGCGACATCCAAGATTCTTCTTTCTATGTAGATGGTGGGCTCATTGTTAGCCAAAGGAAGCCAAATCTCATCACCTGACTCGCCTCAGGCTCCAGACATGCAAAGGAACTTCTATTGTACTTTTGGGTGGTGGGCACTTAAGACATATTTGTCTATGCTTATCTTATACCTGAGTCTTGCCCTGCCATGTCTGCTTATGCTAATCTTGTACCAAGGACTTGTCTGAACATGTTTGCCAAGGTTAACCCCTCCCCTTCGAACTGTATTCTGGGATGTGGTGGGAAAGTTTTAAAAGTCTTTGTCACTCCATCCTCGGGGTTCAAAATTTGCTCTTTGAACCTATTGCGCAATAAACTTTGGTCTACAGCTATTTCCTCCGGTTGGTGGCTGGACTCCTTCCTTTATTCCGCAGGGACCCGCAGGCTCTGCCCGACGAGCTGGGCGACTGAGCAGCCTCACACCTAGATTTTTCCTTAACAGTACAATCAGGAGCCAGGATCAAATGCGCTCATTAGCTTATTTTTGCTACTGTTTGCAATTGTATTTGATTATGTCATGATCTGTGATGTTGTAAAGAAGAAGAAGAGTTTGGATTTGATATCCCGCCTTTCACTCCCTTTAAGGAGTCTCAAAGCGGCTAACATTCTCCTTTCCCTTCCTCCCCCACAACAAACACTCTGTGAGGTGAGTGGGGCTGAGAGACTTCAAGGAAGTGTGACTGGCCCACGGTCACCCAGCAGCTGCACTACACCACACAGTCACTACACCACACTGGCTAAAGGTACCCCTGCCCGTACGGGCCAGTCTTGACAGACTCTGGGGTTGGTGCGCGCATCTCACTCAAGAGGCCGGGGGCCAGCGCTGTCCGGAGACACTTCCGGGTCACGTGGCCAGCGTGACAAAGCTGCATCTGGCGAGCCAGCGCAGCACACGGAAACGCCGTTTACCTTCCCGCTAGTAAGCGGTCCCTATTTATCTACTTGCACCCGGGGGTGCTTTCGAACTGCTAGGTTGGCAGGCAAACTGCTAGGTTGGCAGGTGATGTTGTACTCAGGTATAAAACCCCAGAGTGACAGAGCTTGGGGCCCAGTCTTTTTTTTTTTTTAAAAAAATATTTTTTATTGATTTTCATAAACAAAAACACACAAAAATAACAACATACACAAACAACACATGACTTCCCCATACCTCCCCTTCACTGCACCCTTGTTTCCAATTTTTTAGCAATCCTTCCTTCCATTTTTATATTTAACTTCCCTCGGATTATCTTAACTTAAACATTTACAGCTGTAATTCTCTGTTTCTTACCCCTTGACATTTTATCAATCTGAAATTTTACAACAGTTCTTAAGATATATTTTAAATTTCTTCCAGTCCTCTTCCACTGTCTCTCTCCTCTGGTCACGGATTCTGCCGGTCATCTCTGCCAGTCCCATAAATTCAGTCACCTTTGTCTGCCATTCTTCCAGAGTAGGTAGTTCTTGCATCTTCCAATACTTTGCCAAAAGGATTCTTGCTGCTGTAGTCGCATACATAAAAAATGTCCTATCTTTCTTTGGTACCAATTGGCCGACCATGCCCAAGAGAAAAGCCTCCGGTTTCTTTGCAAATGTCCACTTAAGGATCTTCTTAATTTCATTATAGATCATTTCCCAGTAGGCCTTAATCTTTGGGCAGGTCCACCAAAGATGGTAGAAAGTTCCTTCACATTCGTTACATTTCCAGCATTTATTATTGGGCAAATGGTATATCTTTGCAAGCTTGACTGGGGTCATGTACCACCTATAGATCATTTTCATTATGTTTTCTTTCAAGGCACTACATGCCGTAAATTTAAGGCCTGTGGTCCATAACTGTTCCCAGTCAGCAAACATAATATCATGACCTAAGTCTTGTGCCCATTTAATCATAGCTGATTTAACCGTTTCATCCTGTGTATTCCATTTCAGCAACAAGTTATACATCTTAGACAGATTCTTAGTATTGGTCTCTAACAGTTCTGTTTCCAATTTTGACCTCTCCTTCTGAAATCCTAATTTCCTGTCCTGCTTAAAAGTCTCATTTATCTGATAATAATGTAACCAATCTCGAACTTTGGATTTTAATTTCTCAAAGCTCTGTAATTTAACTTTTTCACCGTCATATTCTATAATTTCACAATATTTTGGCCATTTAGAGTCCATATTAAGTTTTTTCACCGCTCTAGCTTCCATTGGTGACAACCATCTGGGTGTTTTACTTTCCAACAAATCCTTATATCGATTCCAAACATTATACAAAGCTTTCCTGACAATATGATTTTTAAAGCCTTTATAAACCTTTGCCTTGTCATACCATAAATATGCATGCCAGCCAAAATTATTATCATACCCTTCCAGGTCTAAAATATCTGTATCTTCAAGAAGTAGCCATTGCTTCAACCAGCAGAAAGCTGCAGCTTCATAGTAAAGTCTTAAGTCCGGCAGAGCAAAACCCCCTCTATCTTTTGCATCAGTCAAAATCTTAAATTTTATTCTGGGCTTTTTGCCCTGCCAGACAAATTTAGATATATCTTTCTGCCACTTCTTGAAACAATCCATCTTATCTAGAATTTGTAATGTCTGAAATAAGAACAACAATCTCGGCAATACATTCATCTTGATAACAGCAATTCGGCCTAACAAGGATAGTCTCAACCTAGACCATATGTCAAGATCTTTCTTCACTTCCAACCAACATTTCTCATAATTGTCTTTAAATAAATTCACATTCTTAGATGTTAAGTTCACCCCCAGATATTTCACTTTTTTTGTTATTTCCAAACCAGTTTCCCTTTGGAAACTATCTTTTCCCCCCATCGTTAAGTTTTTTTCCAGCACCTTTGTCTTCTGTTTATTTAATTTAAAACCTGCCACTTGACCAAATATTTCAATTAGTTCTAAAACTCTTTTTGTGCTAGCTTCTGGCTGTTGCAAAGTCAGAACTAGGTCATCTGCAAATGCTCTTAACTTATACTGTTTAGCTCCGAGCTGTATTCCTTTAACCAGCTGGTCCCTTCTAATCATGTTTAACAACACCTCCAGGACCGATATAAACAATAGAGGGGATATTGGGCATCCCTGTCGTGTCCCTTTTTCTATTGGGATCTCATCCATAACTGCACCATTCACAATTAATTTAGCTTTTTGCTCAGAGTATATTGCACTTATACCGTTTTCAAAGTTTTGGCCCAGCCCCATCCCCTGGAGATTCTTCTTCATAAAGCTCCAGGAGATATTGTCAAAGGCTTTCTCCGCATCCACAAAAATCAAAACTGCTTTTCTATTTATGTCAGTCTCCAATAGTTCCAAAATATCTATAATGTTCCTTACATTGTCTGACATATGTCTCCCTGGGAGAAAGCCTGTTTGGTCCTTATGAATCTCCTCTAGCAACACTCTTTTAAATCTTTTTGCTAAAATGTCTGCAAAAATTTTGTAATCCACATTCAAGAGTGATATAGGGCGGTAGTTCTTAACTTGATGTTTCTCAACTTCTGTCTTGGGTATAAGTGAGATGAATGCTTCTTTCCACGATTCGGGAGCCTTTTTCCCCTCCAAAATTTGATTACAAACTTCTTTCAATGGTTGTATTAGCCATTCCTTCATTGCTTTATAGTATCTCGCCGTCAGCCCGTCTGGTCCTGGTGATTTTCCCAATTGCATATTCTGGATGGCACCCTCTATTTCCTGGTTCATAATTTTCTCATTTAGAGTCCTTTTATTTTTTTCCGAAATCTTTGACAGTCCATATTTTTTAATAAATTCTTCTATCTCTTGTTCATTTTTTGGCCCTTGTGCATACAGTTTCTTAAAAAAACTTTGAAAACAATTACTAATTTCATTTGGTTTGTTGATAGATTTTCCATCTATTTCGAGGGATGTTACAGTATTCAATTTTTGTCTCTTTTTCAATTGCCATGACAGCAGTTTCCCGCATTTATCTGCTGATTCAAAAGTCTTTTGCCTCATTTGTTTTATTTTCCATTCTATTTCTTGGTTCATCAGTTCCATGTATTGAGTCTGGTAATACTTTATTTCTCTTAAAATCTCCTGAGATTTAGGTTTTGATCTCAGTTTTTTCTCTCCTTCTTTCATTTGATTCCAGATTTTTTCCTTCTTCTCATTCTGTTGTTTCCTCTTTATCGAATTCTGCTGGATTAGAAAACCACGCATCACGGCCTTGCTTGCATCCCATATTCTTCTTCTTTCCACATCTGTTCTTAGGTTTATCTCGAAGTAATCTTTCAACGTCTTTTGGGCCTTTTTATAAATTGCTTCATCTCTAAAAAGAGTGTCATTCATTCTCCATCTGAAGGTTCCAGCTGTTGTCAATTTCATTTCCATCTTTACTGCATTATGGTCAGAGCAGGTTTTTGGGCAGATTTCTGTTTTTTTAACCCTTGGTGCCAGATTGCTAGAAGTCCATATTTGGTCAGTCCTGGTCCATGTCATTTTTGCTTCAGAGAAAAAGGTCCCCTCTCGTTCCAGAGGGTTCCTTGTTCTCCAAATGTCTATCAAGTCCATAGTGTCAGTCAGTTCGAAAAAGGTCTTTGGTAGTCTCCCATCCTTAGAAATTACTTGTCTTTGCGCTTTGTCCATATTCGTGGAGACAACTCCATTCATATCACCCATCATTATGATTTTATAGTCCATAAAGTCCATTAAAGTCTCATGCAACTTCTTGAAGAACTCAGCCTTCCCCTCATTAGGTGCATAAACTCCTACAATCAAAATCTTTTCTCCTTGGATTTGAATTTCCACCGCCAGAAATCTTCCTTGTTCATCCTTAAAAGTCATTTTTGGTTCCAATTTTTCCTTAACATAAATCACCACCCCTCTTTTCTTAACTTTGTCTGAAGAAATAAATTCTAGTCCTAATCTCTTGTTTGTCAAAAGTTTTCTATGTATCCTGGCAATATGAGTTTCTTGCAAACATATTATATCTAAATGTTCTTTCTTTAATATATGAAACACTTGGGCCCTTTTTCGGGGATGGTTAAGACCATTGCAGTTCCAACTCAGAAGTTGCAGAGACATTTTTGTTACTGGGTATCTTTTCCACCGACTGCTCCAAGTTCTTGTTCCTGATCGGTCGGTGCTGGAGTCAATCCAAATGATAAGTTTGCAATATCCGGTATTTCCCTCTCACTCACAGTTCCTTTCTGAAAGTCCTCGAAATTTCTCTCCAAAAAGTGTTCTTTATCTTGAATTGTTTTTATTTTAATTTTCTTCCCTTAATTTTTTTTTTTTTATAAATATTTATTAAAGTTTTTAAATATAAATGCACAAATAATAAACAGTCTTACTTCTATCACAGACATAATTTCATCACTTATTTGGGCTCCCTCACGTCTCCCGCTCCCATTTACATCGTTAAAAGTTTTTTCCAAACAAATTATCAACTTATTTACAATCTCATGTCCACTCATTCAAATATAATCTAGCACTTCTTCCAAAAAATTTTATATTTTCTTTAGTCTCACTTATCATCAAATTTCAAATCTAATTTAGTGGTGGCCAGTTTTTTATAATCTAGCATCCTTCTTAGCATTCAACCAAATTACAATGTTTTTGTAGATACTTCTTGAATTTCTCCCAGTCTTCCTCCATCTTCTCTTCTCCCAGGTCACGGATTCTGCCAGTCATCTCGGCCAGTTGCATATAGTCCATCAGTTGCATCTGCCACTCTTCCAGTGTGGGTAGATCTTGAGTTTTCCAGTTTTTTGCGATGAGTATCCTTGCTGCCGTTGTTGCATACATGAAGAATGTTCGGTCCTTCTTTAACACCTTCTGGCCGACAATACCCAGAAGGAAGGCCTCTGGTTTCTTAGTAAAGGTATACTTAAATACCTTTTTCAGCTCATTATATATCATTTCCCAGAAGACCTTCACCTTAGGGCATGTCCACCAGAGGTGAAAGAATGTTCCTTCGTTTTCTTTACATTTCCAACATTTATTATCAGACGAATGGTATATTTTGGCAAGTTTAACTGGGGTCATGTACCATCTATATATCATTTTCATTACATTTTCCTTCAATTTTCTTCCCTTTAAAGTTAAAGGACAACCCTTGTGGGAACTCCCACCTGAATGGAGTGTTATTTTGTTTCAATAAATCCACTAAATCTTTGAATTGAGTCCTAACCTCCAAAAAATATTTAGGAATATCTTTAAAAATCTGTATTTGGGAGTTTTTAATAATCAAGGCCTTCTGGAAATGTAGGTTCAATATTTTGTCTCTTTCTTCCTTGGATCTCAAAGTGATTAAACAATCCCTCGGTTTCTTGCCTTGCTTTCTGCCAATCCGGAAAGCTGTAGTTATTGCAATTTCATCTTCTTCTCCTTCTAGCTCGTCAGTCCAAAATTCTTGAAACTTATCTGTGAGAAATTCCCCAAGGTTGTCCTCTTCCTCTTCTGGTACCAATCTCAATTTCAAGTTTTTACCTTTCCTCTCCAATTCCATAAGGGCCAAAGTTGCATCATGTTCCAAGGGCCAAAAAATGAACAGGAGATAGAAGAATTTATTGGAAAATACGGACTATCAAAAATCTCTGAAAACAATAGAAGGAGTTTAAACGAGAAAATTACAGACCAAGAAATAGAGAGTGCCATCCAGGATATGAAGCTGGGAAAATCACCAGGGCCAGATGGATTAACTGCGAGATATTATAAAGTATTGAAGGATTGGTTAATACAACCATTGAAAGAAGTCTGCAACCAAATTTTGGAGGGGAAAAAGGCTCCCGAATCGTGGAAGGAAGCATTCATCTCACTTATACCAAAGACAGAAACTGAGAAACATCAAGTCAAGAATTACCGCCCTATATCACTTTTGAACGTGGATTATAAAATTTTTGCAGACATTCTAGCAAAAAGATTCAAAAAAGTGCTGTTAGAGGAGATTCACAGGGACCAAACAGGCTTTCTACCAGGCAGGCATTTGTCAGACAATGTGAGGAATATTATAGATATTCTAGAACTTTTGGAAACTGACATAAATAGAAAAGCTGTTTTGATTTTTGTGGATGCAGAGAAAGCCTTTGACAATATTTGTTGGAGTTTTATGAAGAGGAATCTCCAAGGAATGGGGGTAGGCAAGAACTTTGAAAATGGTATAAGTGCAATTTATTCTGAACAAAAGGCCAAACTTATTGTAAATGGTATGGTTATGGATGAAATTCCAATAGAGAAAGGGACACGACAGGGATGCCCAATTTCCCCTCTATTGTTTATATCGGTACTGGAGGTTTTCCTTAACATGATTAGAAGAGACCAGCTGGTTAAAGGTATACAGGTCGGAACTAAACATTATAAGCTAAGAGCATTTGCAGATGACCTAGTTTTGACACTACAACAGCCAGAAACTAGCACAAAAAGAGTTTTGGAACTTATTGAAATATTTGGTCAGGTAGCAGGTTTTAAATTGAATAAACACAAGACAAAGGTGTTGGAAAAAAATCTCACGGTGGGGGAAAAAGATAGTTTTCAAAGAGAAACGGGTTTGGAAATTACTAAAAAGGTAAAATATCTGGGGGTGAACTTAACATCTAAGAATGTGAATCTATTTAAAGATAATTATGAGAAATGCTGGGCTGAAGTGAAGAAAGATTTCGATATATGGTCAAGATTGAGACTTTCCTTGTTAGGCCGAATCGCTGTAATTAAGATGAATGTATTGCCGAGATTGTTGTTTTTGTTCCAGACATTGCAAATTTTAGATAAGATGGACTGTTTCAAGAAGTGGCAGAAAGATATATCTAAATTTGTCTGGCAGGGCAAAAAACCCAGAATTAAATTCAAGATTTTGACTGATGCAAAGGATAGAGGGGGCTTTGCCCTGCCGGACTTAAAACTTTACTATGAAGCAGCAGCTTTTTGCTGGCTGAAACCATGGCTACTTCTTGAGAATACAGATATTCTGGACTTGGAAGGTTATGATAATAGTTTTGGTTGGCATGCATATTTATGGTATGACAAGGTAAAGGTACACAGAAATTTTAAAAATCATATTATTAGGAAAGCATTGTATAATGTATGGAATCGATATAAAGATTTGTTTGAAAGTAAAACCCCCAGGTGGCTGTCACCAATGGAAGCTAAGGCGGTAAAAAGATTGAACATGGATACAGACTGGCCAAAATATTGTGAAATTATAGAATATGATGGTGAAAAGTTGAAACTACAGAGTTTTGAGAAATTGAAACCTAAAGTCCGAGATTGGTTACATTATTACCAGATTAATGAAACTTTTAAGCAGGACAGAAAACTAGGATTTCAGAAGGAGAGGTCAAAGTTAGAAACAGAATTGCTAGAACCCAATACTAAGAATTTGTCTAGAATGTATAATCTGCTGCTAAAATGGAACACACAAGATGAAACGGTTAAATCAGCCATGATTAAGTGGGCACAAGATATTGGTCATGATATTATGTTTGCTGACTGGGAGCAGTTATGGACCACAGGTATTAAATTTACGGCATGTAGTGCCCTGAAAGAGAACATAATGAAAATGATCTATAGGTGGTACATGACCCCAGTCAAGCTTGCAAAGATATATCATTTGCCCAATAACAATTGCTGGAAGTGTAATGAATGTGAAGGAACTTTTTATCACCTTTGGTGGACCTGCCCAAAGATTAAGGCCTACTGGGAAATGATCTATAATGAAATTAAGAAAATCCTTAAGTGGACATTTGTAAAGAAACCGGAGGCTTTTCTCTTGGGCATGGTCGGCCAATTGGTATCAAAGAAAGATAGGACCTTTTTTATGTACGCAACAACAGCAGCAAGAATCCTTTTGGCGAAGTATTGGAAGACTAAAGAATTACCTACTCTGGAAGAATGGCAGACCAAGGTGACTGAATTTATGGGACTGGCAGAGATGACCGGCAGAATCCGTGACCAGAAGAAAGAGACAGTGGAGGAGGACTGGAAAAAATTTAAAATCTATCTTAAAAATTGTTGTAAAATTTCGGAATGTTAAGATGTCAGGGGATTGGACACTAAGAATTACAGCTATAAATCGAAATTTATAAAGCAGAAACTCTTTTTAAAGAGAATTAAATATAAAAATGGGATGAAGAATTGCTAAAAATTTTGAAATTTGGATGCAGTGAAGGGGAGGTTTGGGGAAGTCGCATTATGTTTGTTTTGTTTTTTCTTTATGTTGTAAAATCAATAAAAATTATTATAAAAAAAAAAAAAACAAAGTTGCATCATGTTCGTTTACCTTCTTTGCAATAGGCGCAAATTTTCCCTTGGTTTCCTCGGCAGTGCTCTTAGCGATCTCAGCTATTTTCCTTGTTTCCGTACTTTCTTGAATTAGATGATTTATAGAATCTGTATTAGATGATATTGTCGTTGTGTTCAAATCCAATCTTGTTGTCAATTCTGTCAGTTTCTTAGAGTTCTCTGTAGATTGCTTAGTAAGTGCTTCTAAAGATTGATTTATTCTGAGCAGTGCCTGTGTCATAGAATCCATTGATGCTGTTGTTACTTTTTCCTGTGCAGCTGCTGCTCCTGATACAGAGCTTCTTTTCTGAGCCTGCTTTTGAGCCTGTTTTGTTTTGCTTCTTGTTGATATTTCATCCAGTGGAGTGCTCATAACTCAAGGTCGTTCACACAGGAAAGTTGCAAGTGGAAAATCCCACTTCTTTATGTCAGTACAGCAGTCTCTCTTTTAGTCCTCTAGAGGGAGAGATTGTATCCAGGCAGGAGTAACAAAGAAGCAGGGAAGCAAATAGCCATACAAAGTTCCAAAAAAGTTAAAGTCCAACCCAAAGCCTTACTTGGTTGCAATTTAAAATATTACAGGTTTTGTCCCATAAAGTCCCGTTATTATATTTCAAATAAAATCTTACTTTGTATCCACAGTCCTCTCCTTTTTGACAGTTCACTTCCAGGCGCTCACCGCTCAGGCAGCCTGGCCAGAGGTATCGGCAGCGGAGAGTTTCCCGTTCACAACTTTCTTCTTCTAGCGGGTTAAATTAGATCAATTTTCTTCCCCCCTTCTCCCGCTCAGTGGGGGGGAGTCCCTTTCAATGTCAGGTTTAGCAAAATTTAAAAAGTGTCCCCTTTAAATACAGCTTGCTCTTTTCATTGCTCCGTCAATCGTGCAGTTCCGGGAGGCTGACTTCCTTAATTTTGCCTTTCGCGTTTTCAGCCAAATCTTCTTAATTTAAAAGTCCCGTTCAACTTGTTTTGCAGTTCTTACTCACGGGTATTGTTGCCAATCGGTAGTTTCAAGAAGGAATCGGCGCTCTCCGTCAATGGCGATGCGGCTTCGCTCCGTGAGCTGGGTTGCGATCCTCAGCACCGCGCTCACACCCGATGCCGCTCCGGAGCCTTTAAAAAGGCTCTTTCGCGATACCGGGGGGCGCAAAGGTGCCCACCGAATCTCCTTGTTCACAGGCTTCAGCGCCTGTGATTTTAGGGGTCCCCCGCTCGCCGTAGCGGGTCATACCCGAACTCGCGGAGCAGTCCTGCTTCGGAGCTCGAAGCAAGGACCGCCATTAAACGCTGGCGCCGACCGGAAGTCTCTGGGGCCCAGTCTTTTGGAAAGGATTCCAACTGGGTCAGTTACTGCTCAGCAATAAACCTCACCTTCTTTTTCTCCATTTCCTGCATCTGTCAATTCTTGGACTCTATTTGAGTTGGTCACTGGTACCTTTCTAAAATCTTTGCAACACTACCTCACCGGGTTGTTGTGGGGGGAAACTGTGAAAGCGTCTTCCCCCAAATTCCTTGTGGGAAGAGTTACGTGGTGATGTGGAAAGTGGTTTAAAATAATAATAATAATCATCATTTTTCATTCATAACATTCCAATTAATCACCTATCAAATCTTGCCACATCATAATACAAATAATAAAGACAATTATACATTCCAAATTAAAATTTTTGAGGGGACATCCCATGTTCTGGCTGATCGGGAGAAATATTTTTTTTACTTGTTCCTACTTTTTCCTCTCTTATTTTTCCCCAATTTCATATTTCCGACCTTGACCCATTGTCTTATCACCCCAGTCACTGGTATCAACTTTCAATTGTGTTTAACAAAACCATATTCTCTAGTTGGCCTCTTTTCTCTTACTGATAGAGAACCTACATAAGGACTCTATACAGGCTCTTGGGTACCCCATAAGGGATAAAGGAGAAGTTTTTTTTTCTTATAACAGGTAGGTCTGCCATAGTCAAAAGAAAATAAAAAAAATCATTCCAGTCAGTGGCGTAGCGTGGGGGGTGCAGGGGGGGCCGGCCGCACCGGGCACAACATCTGGGGGTTAGGGTTAGGGGCGCAAATCCACGGGTTAGGAGGCGCAAATCCACGGGTTAGGGGGCGCAAATCCATGGGTTAGGGGGTGCAAATTACTTGCCTTGCCCCGGGTGCTGACAACCCACGCTACGCCACTGATTCCAGTAGTACCTTAGAGACCAACTAGCTTAGTTATTAGTATGAGCTTTCATGTGCGTGTATCTGAAGAAGTGTGCATGAACACGAAAGCTCATACCAATAACAAACTTAGCTGGAAGGATTTTTTTTTATTTTGTTTCTTATAACAGTTGGCTTTGGCATTTTGGCCTGGAGAGTCAGAAAGCACATCGCACACCAGGTTCCTGTTGCTCAGGCAGGCCAAGGGGTGATATTCCTGAGGATTAAGCAAGTTTCACCTAGTTCCAGCCACAGTTTACACAAAACATTTGCAATGGGCAAACCACAACCATTAAGGCCAAGGAGGTCCCTCGATTTAGGAGAGGAATCCCTTCAGGAACTTCCCTGGATGGCTTTCTGCCTCCGTGGGGTCTTTCGGAGAGCCAAGATGGCTTTTGGATTTCTCTGCTGCACTGCTCTAGACATGTGGTTTATATACTTATGTATGTGTGTTTGCCTTGTGCAATTATCAATGCGGGTGGCGCTGTGGATAAAACCACAGAGTCTAGGGCTTGCTGATCGGAAGGTCAGCCATTCGAATCCCCGCGACAGGGTGAGCTCCCTGCTCCTGCCAACCTAGCAGTTCAAAAGCATGTCAAAGTGCAAGTAGATAAATAGGTACCGCTCCGGCGGGAAGGTAAACGCCGTTTCCGCGTGCTGCTCTGGTTCGCCAGAAGCGGCTTAGTCATGCTGGCCACATGACCCGGAAGCTGTACGCCGGCTCCCACGGCCAGTAAAGCGAGATGAGCGCCGCAACCCCAGAGTCAGCTACGACTGGACCTAACGGTCAGGGGTCCCTTTACCTTTACCTATTCTATATCTGAGACCCTTGAATTTCTACACAGAGGATGAGCATGTTAATCACCAACTTTCTGGCTGTTTGAGAGAGAATTACTGAAGCCTTATTAGGAATGGTCGAGGGAGTCGGGTCAGGATAAGCCTGGAGAAAAGCAGTCTGGGAGGCAGGACGAGAGCCAGTGTCTTCAAACACTTCAAGGACTGGCTCTTGGAAGGTTTTCTGCTGCCCCAGAAGGCAGGACCTGAACCCAGGGCTTCAAGTTACAAAAAGGGCGATTCCGACCCAACATCAAGAATAGGCTTCTGACAGTGATTGCTGTTTGACAGCGGAGCGAATGACCTTGGGAGATGAAGGACTCTCCTTCCTTGGAAGCTTTTAAGCAGAGGTTGGATGGCCATCTCTCAGGGATTCTGTCGCTGAGATTCCTGCCTTGCAGGGGGTTGGACTAGATAACCCTTGGGATCCCTTCCAACCCGACAACTCAATGACGTTCATCTTAATGCCCGTGAAGTCTTCCCTCTCCTCCCCAAACCCCCCAAATCTTGTCCTGCCCTCCATATACACACAGATGCACCAACTCTGCGGCACATTTTTGCAAGTAGCAGAACCTCAAATAAATGGCTGGCAACGATCATAAAAGAAAAGAAAACCCCACTTTATTCTCTTTTGGAAAGCAAAAAGACAGAGTTGTCTTTGTTTTCCACATGGCGGACGGTGTTCCTGTTAGGATATTTCCCTTCCACCTTAAAAGGGAGCAGGCTATGTGAGTCACAGAGTCTGCGTATTTCCTGTTCACAGGATGTTTGTGTTTAGATAGAGCTGTTGTCTGTCCCTCTCTCTCTGCGCCAGAACACGGTAACAGTCAGTCATGTTTTTCTTTGTTCTGACCAACGCTGAATAAACATTCTATATGAGACTCTCCTTAGTGCAACTTTCGCTGTACATTATCTGCTGATAGAGCGTGCATCAGTTCTGGAATGTGGAAAGGTATTTTCTGGAGCTCATGTCGCTAATTGCTGATACTGTATCTACGGGAGGTCGATGGACGTCCGGAGTCGACGCGGAGGCAGTGATGGCTTTTGTCTCCCGGGCAGTATCCCAACAGTTCCTTCGTGTGTCCCTTCCGCTGGAGCTGCCTGGATCCCCATGGAAGAGGCTGAGATCTCTTGCATGGACACAGGGATCAAGCCCTAGATTTCCCCACTCAGGCAGAGCCAACAGCAAAATGCCCCCCGGCAAACCTCCTTGAGCTGGATGAGCAAAGGCAGGCTCTGTGCGCACCATCAGAGGGGCTTCCTAGGAGCACAATCTCCTGTGGGTTTCCATCAGTCTCTCCGCACACAAAAAGTCCTTTTTGACAAGTCCTCCTGGGCCAGCCTGCAGCCTCCCCAGCTAGTTCTCTCCCGCCTCATCATAGACGGGGTTGACGTAAGTGCCACTCTTGGGCTCTTCTGCAAAGTCCTTCTGGCTGGTGGGCAGCCACTTTGCGTCCTCCTCCAGCTGCCACTGCAGCTTCCGGTACTGGCTGGAGGAGCGGAAGCGGAAGAGGGCCTTGATCAGAAGCCAGAGGTGGTGGTTCTGTAGGATGCCATCCTGCAAATAATAATAATAATAATAATAATAATAATAATAATTTCCCCAGCCACACTGGGCGGCTTCCAATCAAGTGTTAAAAACAATACAGTATTGAATATTAAAAAGTTCCCTAAACAGGGATGCCTTCAGATGTCTTTTAAAGATAAGATAGCTACTTATTTCCTTCACATCTGAAGGGAGGGCGGTTCCACAGGGCGGGCACCACTACCAAGAAGAACATGGGAGCATGAGAAAGGGGCCCATCCATTCTTAAAAACACCAGAAGCATTTTTACTTGATATTATAGTCCAAGGCATTAATCGACAAGGCGTCAAACTGTTCTTATATGCAACAACAGCGGCAAGAGCATTGTTAGCCCAGAAATGGAAGCAAGAATAAATTCCGACGAAAGAAGAATGGCAGAATGGACTATGCAGAACTGGACAAAATGACAGGAAGGATTCGAAACCTGCGGGACCAGAGATTTACAGAAGATTGGAAGAAGTATATGAATTATTTGAAGAGCAACTGTAATCAACAAATTACGCTAGTAGGACTACAAGAAGTTTTGTAAGGAGAAATATACAAAGTGTTACAAAGTAGAAAAAGATAGAGATATTGGTTATGAGTTTGAAATGCAATAGGGAAAATAAGAAATTCATACTAAGAGATTAGATTGGAAAATTTTCAGGCAGGACTGATGGAAGGAAGTCAAAAAAATTGAAGAAGATGTAAAAGTATGTTTAATTACTGTTGAAAATGACGTTAAAAAACTAATAAAAATTTATATATATAAAAGAGAAAGGGGCCCATCCAGTCTAGCATCCTGTTCTCACCGTGGCTGACCAAATGCCCCTGAGCGAAACCCACAGGCAGGATCCGAGCACAAGAGCATCTTTCCCACCTCCTGGCCTTCCAAAGCAGAGCTGCCTCTGATCTCAAAAGCATCTGGAGGCATTGAGGCTGCAGCGTTTTATGGGGGGAAAGTTGCCGCTTTGGGAATTCAGTGGCTAGTTTAATCACTGGGGCAAGATGGTTTAAGGCTATTGCACCGATCCTTTCCTGACTGCACCGGCTGCCACTTAGTTTCCGGGCATCATTCAAAGCGCCGCTTTTGACCTCTAAAGCCTGAAATGGCTCAGGACCACAATATTCCCCACGTGAAGCGACCTGGATCCTAAGATCATCTTCTGAGGCCCATTGTCGTGTGCCTGCTCCGCAAGAGGGGTGGCCCCATGAGAACAGGGCCTTTTCTGTGGTGGCTTGTGGAATGCTCTCCCCAGGGAAGTTCACCTGGCACCTCCATTACACATGTTTAGGCACCAGGCGAAAAGGGTCCTCTTCAACCAGGCGTTGGGATGAACAACATGCTATGCCCTTTAAAATGTGTTTGGGGTAGGGGGCTTATTGGGGTTATTATTAAGATTAGGATTTTGTGTCTTCATTTTGTATTTGTTATGTTGTAAACCGCCCTATGATTTTCAGATGAAGGGCAGTGTCAGAGCCACCCGAGGTCCCAGCTCACAAGAGACCAAAGTTCAGTCCGGTTTATATACAAAAGGTTTTATTGAAGATCATTCTTGGTTTTACACTCGAACTCCGTGGCCCCACGTCTGTTCCTCTTAGATCGTTGAAGTCCCCTCTGAATCAGTACCGCCTCTACACTAGTTTAAGAGGCTTGTACTGGTCCACCTCTTCCTCTCCTTCCTTTTCCGCAGGGTCTTTCTGCCCCCCTGTGTTCCCTCCCTCCGGGATTCCCCAGAGGCTGATTCCTCTGACGTTTCCTGCCCCCTCCTTCGGGCTTTGGGACCAGGCTCCTCCCCAGGGCTCTCCTCACTTCCGCGCGCCTCCACATTTGAACTTGGCGCACGTACGTTGCTCCTGACCTTCCTTTCGACAGCTAGACTGCTCTCGGTACTACTCTCCGCCCCTTCCGGCAGGACGTCTTGCCCCGATCTCCTTCCCCTCTCTGCTTCCTGTTCTGCTCCTTCTGACACACTGGTAACTCCACCCCCTTCACTCCGTTCCGGCGGAGAAGCCGGTCCCGATCTCCAACTCCCACTGGGGGTTCCCCCTTCGTTCCCCTGCTCCTGACTGCTTCCCCCTTTGGCTCCCCTTGGCTTGACCAGGGGGGCTCCCTTTTGGGAGTCTCCGATTCACTGGACGGACTCATGGACCATCTCGGGTCATTGTCGTCCTCCTCCTCGTCACCCTGGAATCCTTCCCCCTCGCTCTCGGTCTCCTCCCTCATCTGCGCCTCTCTCCCTGAACCCCTGACAGGCAGTATATCAATTTAATTAATCATCATCATCATCATCTTTGCCTCAGTCTTCTCTGATAAAGAAAACAATGCCCGACCTGAAGAATTTGGAGCAAATGATTCAGCAGAGGAAACACAGCCCAGAAGAACTAAGGAGATAGTACAAGAATACTTGGCTAGTTTAGATGTATTCAAGTCTCCAGGGCCAGATGAACTGCATCCAAGAGTATTAAAAGAACTGGCAGATGTGATCTCAGAACCACTGGCAGTCATCTTTGAGAATTCCTGAAGAACAGGCGAAGTCCTGGCAGACTGGAGGAGGGCAAATGTTGTCCCTATTTTCAAAAAGGGGAAAAGAGAGGACCCAAATAATTACCGCCCAGTCAGTCTGACATCAATACCAGGGAAGATTCTGGAGCAGATCATTAAGCAAACAGTCTGTGAGCACCTAGAAAGGAATGCTGTTATCACCAATAGTCAGCATGGATTTCTGAAAATTAAGTCATGTCAGACTAACCTGATCTCGTTTTTTGACAGAATTACAAGCCTGGTAGATGAAGGGAATGCAGTGGATGTAGCCTACCTTGATTTCAGCAAGGCATTTGACAAGGTGCCCCATGATATTCTTGTAAAGAAGCTGGTAAAATGCTGTCTTGACTATGCTACCACTCAGTGGATTTGTAACTGGCTGACTGACCGAACCCAAAGGGTGCTCATCAATGGTTCCTTTTCATCCTGGAGAAGAGTAACTAGTGGGGTGCCACAGGGTTCTGTCTTGGGCCCGGTCTTATTCAACATCTTTATCAACGACTTGGATGATGGACTCAAGGGCATCCTGATCAAATTTGCAGATGACACCAAAATGGGAGGGGTGGCTAACACCCCAGAGGACAGGATCACACTTCAAAATGATCTTGACAGATTAGAGAACTGGGCCAAAACAAACAAGATGAATTTTAACAGGGAGAAATGTAAAGTATTGCACTTGGGCAAAAAAAATGAGAGGCACAAATACAAGATGGGTGACACCTGGCTTGAGAGCAGTACATGCGAAAAGGATCTAGGAGTCTTGGTTGACCACAAACTTGACATGAGCCAACAGTGTGACGTGGCAGCTAAAACAGCCAATGCAATTCTGGGCTGCATCAATAGGAGTATTGCATCTAGATCAAGGGAAGTAATAGTGCCACTGTATTCTGCTCTGGTCAGACCTCACCTGGAGTACTGTGTCCAGTTCTGGGCACCACAGTTCAAGAAGGACACTGACAAACTAGAACGTGTCCAGAGGAGGGCAACCAAAATGGTCAAAGGCCTGGAAACGATGCCTTATGAGGAACGGCTAAGGGAGCTGGGCATGTTTAGCCTGGAGAAGAGGAGGTTAAGGGGTGATATGATAGCCATGTTCAAAGATATAAAAGGATGTCACATAGAGGAGGGAGAAAGGTTGTTTTCTGCTGCTCCAGAGAAGCGGACACGGAGCAATGGATCCAAACTACAAGAAAGAAGATTCCACCTAAACATTAGGAAGAACTTCCTGACAGTAAGAGCTGTTCGACAGTGGAATTTGCTGCCAAGGAGTGTGGTGGAGTCTCCTTCTTTGGAGGTCTTTAAGCAGAGGCGTGACAACCATATGTCAGGAATGCTCTGATGGTGTTTCCTGCTTGGCAGGGGGTTGGACTCGATGGCCCTTGTGGTCTCTTCCAACTCTATGATTCTATGATTCTATTACAGACCTTTGAAAGAATGGTTAATACAACCATTGAAGGAAGTCTGTAATGAAATATTGGAGGGGAAAGGGGCACCAGAGTCGTGGAAGGAAGCTTATATTACACTTATACCGAAAACAGAGACTGAAAAGACACAGCTTAAGAATTACCGCCCCATATTGCTGCTTAATGTGGATTACAATTTTTTTGCAGATATTTTGGCTAAAAGATTAAAAAAGGTGTTAGTAGAAGAAATTCATAAAGACCAAGCGGGTTTTCTCTCGGGCAGACATTTGTCTCATAATACGAGGAATATAATTAATATTCTAGAAAAATTACAAGTGAATATCAATACTAAGGCAGTTTTGATTTTTGTGGACGCAGAGAAGGCCTTTGACAACATTTATTGGAGTTTTATGAAGAAGAATCTACAGGGGATAGGGGTAGGTCAAGGTTTTGAAAATGGTATAGGTGCAATTTATTCAGAACAAAAGGCAAAATTAATTGTGAACAATGTAGTGACAGAAGAGTTTAGGATTGAGAAAGGGACACGACAAGGCTGCCCAATTTCTCCATTGCTCTTTATATCGGTCCTTGAGGTTTTGGTAAATATGATTAGAAAGGACCAAGAGGTTAAAGGTATACAACTGGGATCTAAACAGTACTAAACAGTACAAACTGAAAGCATTTGCTGATGATTTAGTATTGACTTTACAGGAGCCAGAATCTAGTACTAAAAGAGTACTGGAACTGATTCAAGAATTCAGACAGGTAGCAGGTTTTAAGTTGAACAAGATGAAAACTAAGGTTTTAGAGAAAAACTTAACTGTGAATGAGAGAGAGAAGTTTCAGGAGGAGACAGGACTAACATTGGTTAAGAAAGTGAAATATTTAGGGGTTAACATGACTGCTAAGAATGTGAACTTATTTAAGGATAATTATGAAAAATGTTGGATTGAAGTGAAAAGGGACTTAGAAATATGGTCAAATTTGAAGTTATCATTGTTAGGCCGAATTGCTGAGATAAAAATGAATGTATTGCCAAGTTGTTTTTGTTTCAAACATTGCAAATTCTGGACAAGATGGATTGTTTCAAGAAGTGGCAGAAAGATATTTCTAGATTTGTCTGGCAGGGCAAGAAGCCTAGAATAAAATTTAAGATATTAACTGATGCTAAAGAAAGAGGTGGATTTGCCCTGCCAGACCTTAAACTTTACTATGAATCAGCTGCTTTTTGCTGGCTGAGAGAATGGCTGCTTCTTGAAAACACTGACGTGCTGGATCTAGAAGGTTTCAATAATGCATTTGGTTGGCATGCATATTTGTGGTATGATAAGGTAAAAGCACATAAAGCGTTTAAAAACCATATTGTTAGAAAAGCACTGTTCAATGATTGGATAAGATATAAGGATTTGTTAGAAAAGAAAACCCCAAGATGGTTGTCACCAATGGAAGCGAAGGCACAGAAAAAACTCAATATGGAGGACAAATGGCCGAAATATTGGGAAATTTTGGAACAAGATGGTGACAGAATAAAATTGCAGAGCTTTGAAAAATTGAAAAATAAAGTGCGAGATTGGCTCCATTATTACCAAATAATGGAGGCATAAAATTTGGACAAAAAAGTTGGCTTCCAGGTGGAAAAATCAAAATTGGAAACAGATATTAGATCCAAAAACTAAGCATTTGTCAAGAATGTATAACTTGTTGCTGAAATGGAACACTCAGGATGAAACGGTGAAATCTGCTATGATTAAATGGGCACAAGATGTTGGACATAACATAATGATGGCTGACTGGGAACAGTTATGGACCACAGGTATGAAATTTACGACATGTAATGCCCTAAGAGAGAATTTAATGAAAATGATTTACAGGTGGTACATGACACCAGTCAAGCTTGCAAAAAATTATCATTTACCCGACAATAAATGTTGGAAATGTAATGAGACTGAAGGTACATTCCATCACCTTTGGTGGACATGCCCAAGGATTAAGACATTCTGGGAAATGATTTATAATGAAATGAAAAAGGTATTCAAATATACCTTCCTGAAGAAACCAGAGGCCTTTCTCCTGGGCATGGTCGGCCAATTGGTGCCAAAGAAGGATAGAACATTTTTAATGTATGCAACAACAGCAGCAAGAATACTCATCGCAAAGTATTGGAAGACACAAGATTTACCCACCCGGGAAGATTGGCAGATGAAGTTGATGGACTATATGGAATTGGCGGAAATGACTGGCAGAATCCGAGACCAGGGAGAAGAGTCGGTGGAAGAAGACTGGAAAAGTTTAAAGTCTCGACGATCTGCGCTCTGCCTCTGCCTCTTCTGGCTGTCAAAGCCACGATGACCTGCGCTGCTGCCTCTGCCTCTTCTAGCTGTAAAAGCCTCGATGACCTGCGATGCTCCCTCCGCCCCTTCTGGCTGTCAAAGACACAACAAACTGTGCTGCTGCCTCTGCCCCTTCTGGCTGTCAAAGCCTCGACGACCTGCGCTGCTGCCTCTGCCACTTCAGGCTGTCAAAGCCTTGATGACCTGCGCTGCTGCCTCTGGCTCTTCTGGCTGCCAAAGACTCGATGAACTGTGCTGCTGCCGCTGCCCCATCTGGATGTCAAAGCCTCAACGACCAGCGCTGCCGCCGCAGCCCCTTCTGGCTGTCAAAGATTCGACAACCTGCACTGCTGCCTCTGCCTCTTCTGGCTGTCAAAGCCTCGATGACCTGTGCTGCTGCCGCTGCCCCTCTGGCTGTCAAAGCCTCAACGACATGTGCTGCTGCCTCTGCCTCTTTTGGCTGTCAAAGAATTGACAACCTGTGCTGCTGCCCCTGCTTCTTCTGGCTGTAAAAGCCTCGATGACCTGTGCTGCTGCCTCTGCCTCTTCTGGCTGTCAAAGCATCAACGACCTGTGCTGCTGCCTCTGCCTCTTCTGGCTGTAAAAGACTCAACAACCTGCGCTGCTGCCTCTGCCCATTCTGGCTGTCAAAGCCTCGAAGACCTGTGCTGCTGCCGCAGACCCTTCTGGCTGTCAAAGCCTCGACGACCATTGCTGCTGCCTCTGCCTCTTCTGGCTGTCAAAGCCTCGACGACCTGCGCTGCTGCGAGTGCCCCTTCTGGCTGTCAAAGCGTCGACAACCTGTGTTGCTGCCTCTGCTTCTTCTGGCTGTCAAAGCCTCAACGATCTGCACTGCTGCCTCCGCCTCTTCTGGCTGTCAAAGCCGCCACGACATGCGCTGCTGCCGCAGCCCCTTCTGGCTGTCAAAGCCGCCACGACCTTTGCTGCTGTCTCTGTCTCTTCTGGCTGTCAAAAATTGACAACCTGTGCTGTTGCCGCAGCCACTTCTCGCTGTCAAAGCCTCGATGACCTGTGCTGCTGCCTCTGCGTCTTCTGGCTGTCAAAGCCTCGACCACCTGCACAGCTGCCTCTGCTTCTTCTGGGTGTGAAAGCCTCAACGACCTGTGCTGCTGCCTCTACCTCTTCTGGCTGTCACAGACATGAGAAGCTGTGCTGCTGCCTCTGCTTCTTCTGGCTGTAAAAGCCTCGATGACCTGTGCTGCTGCCGCATCCCCTTCTGGCTGTCAAACCCTTGATTACATGCGCTACTGCCGCAGCCTCTTCTGGCTGTCAAAGCCTTCATAACCTGCGCTGCTGCCTCTGCCTCTTCAGGCTGTAAAAGCCTCAATGACCTGAGCTGCTGCTTCTGCTTCTTCTGGCTGTCAAAGCCTCACCGACCTACGCTGCTGCCTCCGCCTCTTCTGGCTGTCAAAGCTGCGACAACGTGCGATGCTGCTGCAGCCTCTTCTGGCTGTCAAAGCCTCAATGACCTGCACTGCTGCGTCCACCTCTTCTGGCTGTCCAAGAATCGACAACTTGTGCTGCTGCCGCAGCCCTTTCTCGCTGTCAAAGCCTTGATGACCTGCGCTGCTGCCTCTGCCTCTTCTGGCTGTCAAAGCCTCGACCACCTGCACAGCTGCCTCTGCTTCTTCTGGGTGTGAAAGCCTCAACGACCTGTGCTGCTGCCTCTGCCTCTTCTGGCTTTCAAACACTCGACAAGCTGCACTGCTGCCTCTGCCTCTACTGGCTGTCAAAGCCTCAACCCCCTGTGCTGCTGCCTCTGCCTCTACTGGCTGTCAAACCCTCAACCCCCTGTGCTGCTGCCGCTGCCTCTTCTGGCTGTCAAAGACTCAACGACCTGCACTGTTGCCTCTGCCTCTTTTGGCCGTCAAAGCCTCGATGACCTGCGCTGCTGCCGCATCCCCTTCTGGCTGTCAAAGCCTGTGATGACCTGCGCTGCTGCCGCAGCCCCTTCTGGCTGTCAAAGCCTCGATGGCCTGCGCTGCTGCCTCTTGTCTCTTCTGGCTGTCAAAGACTCGACAACCTGTGCTGCTAACTCTGCTTCTTCTGGCTGTCAAAGCCTCGACGACCTGTGCTGCTGCCTCTGCCTCTTCTGGCTTTCAAACACTCGACAAGCTGCACTGCTGCCTCTGCCTCTACTGGCTGTCAAAGCCTCAACCCCCTGTGCTGCTGCCGCTGCCTCTTCTGGCTGTCAAAGACTCAACGACCTGCACTGTTGCCTCTGCCTCTTTTGGCCGTCAAAGCCTCGATGACCTGCGCTGCTGCCGCAGCCCCTTCTGGCTGTCAAAGCCTGTGATGACCTGCGCTGCTGCCGCAGCCCCTTCTGGCTGTCAAAGCCTCGATGGCCTGCGCTGCTGCCTCTTGTCTCTTCTGGCTGTCAAAGACTCGACAACCTGTGCTGCTAACTCTGCTTCTTCTGGCTGTCAAAGCCTCGACGACCTGTGCTGCTGCCTCTGCCTCTTCTGCTTGTCAAAGACTCGACAAACTGCGCTGCTGCGACTGCTACTTCTGGCTGTCAAAGCCTCGACGACCTGTGCTGCTGCCTGTTGCCTCTTCTGGCTGTCAAAGCCTCGATGACCTGCGCAGCTGCCTCTGCTTCTTCTGGCTGTCAAAGCCTCGACGACCAGTAATGCTGCCTCTTGCCTCTTCTGGCTGTCAAAGCCTCGACGACCTGCGCAGCTGCCTCTGCTTCTTCTGGGTGTCAAAGCCTCGATGAACTGCGCTGCTGCCTCTGCCTCTTCTGGCTGTCAAAGACTCGACAACCTGTGCTGCTGCCTCTGCCTCTACTGACTGTCAAAGCCTCAACGACCTGTGCTGCTGCCGCTGCCTCTTCTGGCTGTCAAAGCCTCAATGACGTGCAGTTCTGCCTCTGCCTCTTCTGGCTTTCAAAGCCGCGACGACGTGCGCTGCTGCCTCTGCTTCTTCTGGCTGTCAAAGCCTCGATGACTTGTGCTGCTGCCGCAGCCACTTCTGACTGTCAAAGGCTCGAAGACCTGAGCTACTGCCTCTGCCTCTTCTGGATGTCAAAGCCTTGACGACCTGCGCAGCTGCCTCTGCTTCTTCTGGCTGTGAAAGCCTCGATGACCTGCGCTGCTGCCTCTGCCTCTTCTGGCTGTCAAAGCCTCGATAACCTGCGCAGCTGCCTCTGCTTCTTCTGGGTGTCAAAGCCTCAACGACCTGTGCTGCTGCCTCTGCCTCTTCTGGCTTTCAAAGACTCGACAGCCTGCACTGCTGCCTCTGCCTCTACTGGCTGTCAAAGCCTCAACGACCTGTGCTACTGCCGCTGCATCTTCTGGCTGTCAAAGCCTCAACGACCTGCACTGCTGCCTCTGCCTCTTCTGGCTTTCAAAGCCTCGACGACGTGCGCTGCTGCCACAGCCCCTTCTGGCTGTCAAAGCCTCGATGACCTGTGCTACTGCCGCAGCCACTTCTGACTATCAAAGGCTCCAAGACCTGAGCTGCTGCCGCTGCCTCTTCTGGCTGTCGAAGACTCGACAACCTGCGCTCCTGCGACTTCCCCTTCTGGCTGTCAAAGCCTAGACGACCTGTGCTACTGTCTCTGCTTCTTATGTCTGTCAAAGCCTCGATTATCTGCGCTGCTGCCGCAGCCCCTTCTGGCTGTCAAAGCTTTTGATGACCTGCGCTGCTGCCGCAGCCCATTCTGGCTGTCAAAGCATCGGTGACTTGCGCTGCTGCCTCTGCCTCTTCTGGCTGTCAAAAACTCGACAACCTGTGCTGCTGCCTCTGCTTCTTCTGGCTGTCAAAGCCTCGACGACCTGTGCTGCTGCCTCTGCCTCTTCTGCTGGTCAAAGACTTGACAAGCTGCTCTGCTGCGACTGCCACTTCTGGCTGTCAAAGCCTCGACGACCTGCGCAGCTGTCTCTGCTTCTTCTGGGGGTCAAAGCCTCGATGACCTGCGCTGCTGCCTCTGCCTCTTCTGGCTGTCAAAGCCTCTATGACCTGCGCTGCTGCCTCTTCCTCTTCTGGCTGTCAAAGACTCGACAACCTGCGCTGCTGCCTCTGCCTCTTCTGGCTGTCAAAGCCTCAACGAGCTGTGCTGCTGCGACTGCCCCTTCTGGGTGTCAAAGCCTCAACGACATGTGCTGCTGCGACTGCCCCTTCTGGCTATCAAAGCCTCAACAACCTGTGCTGCTGCCTCTGCCTCTTCTGCTTGTCAAAGACTCGACAAACTGCGCTGCTGCGACTGCTACTTCTGGCTGTCAAAGCCTCGACGACCTGTGCTGCTGCCTCTTGCCTCTTCTGGCTGTCAAAGCCTCGATGACCTGCGCAGCTGCCTCTGCTTCTTCTGGGTGTCAAAGCCTCGATGACCTGTGCTGCTGCCTCTGCCTCTTCTGGCTGTCAAAGACTCGACAACCTGTGCTGCTGCCTCTGCTTCTTCTGGCTTTAAAAGCCTTCATGACCTGTGCTGCTGCCGCAGCCCCTTCGGGCTGTCAAAGCCTCGATGACCTGCGCTGCTGCCGCAGCCCCTTCTGACTGTCAAAGCATCGATGACCTGCGGTGCTGCGTCTGCGTCTTCTGGCTGTCAAAGCCTCGATGGCCTGCGGTGCTGCCTCTGCCTCTTCTGGCTGTCAAAAACTCGACAACCTGTGCTGCTGCCTCTGCTTCTTCTGGCTGTCAAAGCCTCGACGACCTGTGCTGCTGCCTCTGCCTCTTCTGCTGGTCAAAGACTTGACAAGCTGCGCTGCTGCGACTGCCACTACTGGCTGTCAAAGCCTCGACGACCTGCGCAGCTGTCTCTGCTTCTTCTGGGGGTCAAAGCCTCGATGACCTGCGCTGCTGCCTCTGCCTCTTCTGGCTGTCAAAGCCTCTATGACCTGCGCTGCTGCCTCTTCCTCTTCTGGCTGTCAAAGACTCGACAATCTGCGCTGCTGCCTCTGCCCCTTCTGGCTGTCAAAGCCTCAACGAGCTGTGCTGCTGCGACTGCCCCTTCTGGGTGTCAAAGCCTCAATGACATGTGCTGCTGCGACTGCCCCGTCTGGCTATCAAAGCCTCAACAACCTGTGCTGCTGCCTCTGCCTCTTCTGCTTGTCAAAGACTCGACAAACTGCGCTGCTGCGACTGCTACTTCTGGCTGTCAAAGCCTCGACGACCTGTGCTGCTGCCTCTTGCCTCTTCTGGCTGTCAAAGCCTCGATGACCTGCACAGCTGCCTCTGCTTCTTCTGGGTGTCAAAGCCTCGATGACCTGTGCTGCTGCCTCTGCCTCTTCTGGCTGTCAAAGACTCGACAACCTGTGCTGCTGCCTCTGCTTCTTCTGGCTTTAAAAGCCTTCATGACCTGTGCTGCTGCCGCAGCCCCTTCGGGCTGTCAAAGCCTCGATGACCTGCGCTGCTGCCGCAGCCCCTTCTGACTGTCAAAGCATCGATGACCGGCGGTGCTGCGTCTGCGTCTGCGTCTTCTGGCTGTCAAAGCCTCGATGGCCTGCGGTGCTGCCTCTGCCTCTTCTGGCTGTCAAAAACTCGACAACCTGTGCTGCTGCCTCTGCTTCTTCTGTCTGTCAAGGCCTCAACGACCTGTGCTGCTGCCTCTGCCTCTTCTGCTTGTCAAAGACTCGACAACCTGCGCTACTGCGACTGCCACTTCTGGCTGTCAAAGCCTCGACGACCTGTGCTGCTGCCTCTGCCACTTCTGGCTGTCAAAGACTTGACAACCTGCACTGCTGCTACCGCCCCTTCTGGCTGTCAATCCCTCGACGACCTGTGATGCTGCCTCTGCCACAGCCTCTTCTGGCTGTCAAAGACTCGACAACCTGTGCTGCTGCCTCTACTTCTTCTGGCTTTAAAACCTTGCATGACCTGTGCTGCTGCCGCAGCCCCTTCTGGCTGTCAAAGCATCGATGACCTGCGCTGCTGCCTCTGCCTCTTCTGGCTGTCAAAGCCTCGATGGCCTGCGCTGCTGCCTCTGTCTCTTCTGGCTGTCAAAAACTCGACAACCTGTGCTGCTGCCTCTGCTTCTTCTGGCTGTCAAAGCCTCGACGACCTGTTCTGCTGCCTCTGCCTCTTCTGCTTGTCAAAGACTCGACAAACTGCGCTGCTGCGACTGCTACTTCTGGCTGTCAAAGCCTCGACGACCAGTGCTGCTGCCTCTTGCCTCTTCTGGCTGTCAAAGCCTCGACGACCTGCGCAGCTGCCTCTGCTTCTTCTGGCTGTCAATCCCTCGATGACCTGCGCTGCTGCCTCTGACTCTTCTGGATGTCAAAGCCTCGACGACCTGCGCAGCTGCCTCTGCTTCTTCTGGGTTTCAAAGCCTCGATTACCTGCGCTGCTGCCTCTGCCTCTTCTGGCTGTCAAAGACTCGACAACCTGTGCTGCTGCCTCTGCCTCTTCTGGCTGTCAAAGCCTCAACGACCTGTGCTGCTGCCGCTGCCTCTTCTGGCTGTCAAAGCCTCAACGACCTGCACTGCTGCCTCTTCCTCTTCTGGCTTTCAAAGCCGCGACGACGTGCGCTGCTGCCACAGCCCCTTCTGGCTGTCAAAGCCTCGATGACCTGTGCTGCTGCCGCAGCCACTTCTGACTGTCAAAGGCTCGAAGACCTGAGCTGCTACCTCTGCTTCTTCTGGGTGTCAAAGCCTCGATGACCTGCGCTGCTGCCTCTGCCTCTTCTGGATGTCAAAGCCTCGACGACCTGCGCAGCTGCCTCTGCTTCTTCTGGGTGTCAAAGCCTCGACGACCTGCGCTGCTGCCTCTGCCTCTTCTGGCTTTCAAAGACTCGACAACCTGCACTGCTGCCTCTGCCTCTACTGGCTGTCAAAGCCTCGATGACCTGTGCTGCAGCCGCAGCCACTTCTGACTGTCAAAGGCTCCAAGACCTGAGCTGCTGCCGCTGCCTCTTCTGGCTGTCGAAGACTCGACAACCTGCGCTCCTGCGACTGCCCCTTCTGGCTGTCAAAGCCTAGACGACCTGTGCTACTGTCTCTGCTTCTTATGTCTGGCAAAGCCTCGATGACCTGCGCTGCTGTCGCAGCCCCTTCTGGCTGTCAAAGCTTTTGATGACCTGCGCTGCTGCCGCAGCCCATTCTGGCTGTCAAAGCATCGGTGACTTGTGCTGCTGCCTCTGCCTCTTCTGGCTGTCAAAAACTCGACAACCTGTGCTGCTGCCTCTGCCTCTTCTGCTTGATAAAGAATTGACAAGCTGCGCTGCTGCGACTGCCACTTCTGGCTGTCAAAGCCTCGACCACCTGTGCTGCTGCCTCGGCGTCTGCTGGCTGTGAAAGCCTCGACGACCTGCGCAGCTGTCTCTGCTTCTTCTGTGTGTCAAAGCCGCGATGACCTGCGCTGCTGCCTCTGCCTCTTCTGGCTGTCAAAGCCTCTATGACTTGCGCTGCTGCCTCTTCCTCTTCTGGCTGTCAAAGACTCGACAACCTGCCCTGCTGCCTCTGCCCCTTCTGCCTGTCAAAGCCTCAACGAGCTGTGCTGATGCGACTGCCCCTTCTGGCTGTCAAAGACTCAACGACATGTGCTGCTGCCACTGCCCCGTCTGGCTATCAAAGCCTCAACAACCTGTGCTGCTGCCTCTGCCTCTTCTGCTTGTCAAAGACTCGACAAACTGCGCTGCTGCGACTGCTACTTCTGGCTGTCAAAGCCTCGACGACCTGTGCTGCTGCCTCTTGCCTCTTCTGGGTGTCAAAGCCTCGATGACCTGCGCTGCTGCCTCTGCCTCTTCTGGATGTCAAAGCCTCGACGACCTGCGCGGCTGCCTCTGCTTCTTCTGGGTGTCAAAGCCTCGATTACCTGCGCTGCTGCCTCTGCCTCTTCTGGCTGTCAAAGACTCGACAACCTGTGCTGCTGCCTCTGCCTCTTCTGGCTGTCAAAGCCTCAACGACCTGTGCTGCTGCCGCTGCCTCTTCTGGCTGTCAAAGCCTCAACGACCTGCACTGCTGCCTCTTCCTCTTCTGGCTTTCAAAGCCGCGACGACGTGCGCTGCTGCCACAGCCCCTTCTGGCTGTCAAAGCCTCGATGACCTGTGCTGCTGCCGCAGCCACTTCTGACTGTCAACGGCTCGAAGACCTGAGCTGCTACCTCTGCTTCTTCTGGGTGTCAAAGCCTCGATGACCTGCGCTGCTGCCTCTGCCTCTTCTGGATGTCAAAGCCTAGACGACCTGAGCTGCTACCTCTGCCTCTTCTGGCTGTCAAAGCCTCAACGACCTGCAATGCTGCCTCTTCCTCTTCTGGCTTTCAAAGACTCGACAACCTGCACTGCTGCCTCTGCCTCAACTGGCTGTCAAAGCCTCAACGACATGTGCTGCTGCCGCTGCCTCTTCTGGCTGTCAAAACCTCAACGACCTGCACTGCTGCCTCTGCCTCTTCTGGCTTTTAAAGACTTGACGACGTGCGCTGCTGCCAGAGCCCCTTCTGGCTGTCAAAGCCTCGATGACCTGTGCTGCTGCCGCAGCCACTTCTGACTGTCAAAGGCTCCAAGACCTGAGCTGCTGCCGCTGCCTCTTCTGGCTGTCGAAGACTCGACAACCTGCGCTCCTGCGACTGCCCCTTCTGGCTGTCAAAGCCTAGACGACCTGTGCTACTGTCTCTGCTTCTTATGTCTGGCAAAGCCTCGATGACCTGCGCTGCTGCCGAAGCCCCTTCTGGCTGTCAAAGCTTTTGATGACCTGCGCTGCTGCCGCAGCCCATTCTGGCTGTCAAAGCATCGGTGACTTGCGCTGCTGCCTCTGCTTCTTCTGGCTGTCAAAGCCTCGACGACCTGTGCTGCTGCCTCTGCCTCTTCTGCTTGTCAAAGACTTGACAAGCTGCGCTGCTGCGACTGCCACTTCTGGCTGTCAAAGCCTCGACCACCTGTGCTGCTGCCTCTGCGTCTGCTGGCTGTGAAAGCCTCGACGACCTGCGCAGCTGTCTCTGCTTCTTCTGGGTGTCAAAGCCGCGATGACCTGCGCTGCTGCCTCTGCCTCTTCTGGCTGTCAAAGCGTCTATGACCTGCGCTGCTGCCTCTTCCTCTTCTGGCTGTCAAAGACTCGACAACCTGCGCTGCTGCCTCTGCCCCTTCTGGCTGTCAAAGCTTCAACGAGCTGTGCTGCTGCGACTGCCCCTTCTGGCTGTCAAAGACTCAACGACATGTGCTGCTGCGACTGCCCTGTCTGGCTATCAAAGCCTCAACAACCTGTGCTGCTGCCTCTGCCTCTTCTGCTTCTCAAAGACTCGACAAACTGCGCTGCTGCGACTGCTACTTCTGGCTGGCAAAGCCTCGACGACCTGTGCTGCTGCCTCTTGCCTCTTCTGGCTGTCAAAGCCTCGATGACCTGCGCAGCTGCCTCTGCTTCTTCTGGGTGTCAAAGCCTTCATGACCTCTGCTGCTGCCGCAGCCCCTTCGGGCTGTCAAAGCCTCGATGACCTGCGGTGCTGCGTCTGCGTCTTCTGGCTGTCAAAGCCTCGATGGCCTGCGGTGCTGCCTCTGCCTCTTCTGGCTGTCAAAAACTCGACAACCTGTGCTGCTGCCTCTGCTTCTTCTGTCTGTCAAGGCCTCAACGACCTGTGCTGCTGCCTCTGCCTCTTCTGCTTGTCAAAGACTCGACAACCTGCGCTACTGCGACTGCCACTTCTGGCTGTCAAAGCCTCGACGACCTGTGCTGCTGCCTCTGCCACTTCTGGCTGTCAAAGACTCGACAACCTGCACTGCTGCAACCACCCCTTCTGGCTGTCATGCCCTCGACGACCTGTGATGCTGCCTCTGCCACAGCCCCTTCTGGCTGTCAAAGACTCAACGACCTGTGCTGCTGCTATGCCTCTTCTGACTGTCAAAGACTCGACAACCTGTGCTGCTGCCTCTACTTCTTCTGGCTTTAAAAGCTTGCATGACCTGTGCTGCTGCTGCAGCCCCTTCTGGCTGTCAAAGCCTCGATGACCTGCACTGCTGCGTCTGCGTCTTCTGGCTGTCAAAGCCTTGATGGCCTGTGCTGCTGCCTCTGCCTCTTCTGCTTGTCAAAGACTCGACAACCTGCGCTGCTGCGACTGCCACTTTTGGCTGTCAAATCCTCGATGACCTGCGCTGCTGCGACTGCCACTTCTGGCTGTCAAAGTTTCGACAACGTGCGCTGCTGCCTCTGCCAATTCTAGCTGTCAAAGACTCGACAACCTGTGCTGCTGCCTCTGCTTCTTCTGGCTGTCATAGCCTCGACGACATGTGCTGCTGCCTCTGCCTCTTCTGCTTGTCAAAGACTTGACAAGCTGCGCTGCTGCGACTACCACTTCTGGCTGTCAAAGCCTCGACGACCTGTGCTGCTGCCTCTGCGTCTGCTGGCTGTGAAAGCCTCGACAACCTGCGCAGCTGCCTCTGCTTCTTCTGGGTGTCAAAGCCTCGACGACCTGCGCAGCTGCCTCTGCTTCTTCTGGGTGTCAAAGCCTCGATGACCTGCGCTGCTGCCTCTTCCTCTTCTGGCTGTCAAAGCCTCGATGGCCTGCGCTGCTGCCTCTGTCTCTTCTGGCTGTCAAAAACTCGACAACCTGTGCTGCTGCCTCTGCTTCTTCTGGCTGTCAAAGCCTCGACGACCTGTTCTGCTGCCTCTGCCTCTTCTGCTTGTCAAAGACTCGACAAACTGCGCGGCTGCGACTGCTACTTCTGGCTGTCAAAGCCTCGATGACCTGTTCTGCTGCCTCTGCCTCTTCTGCTTGTCAAAGACTCGACAAACTGCGCTGCTGCGACTGCTACTTCTGGCTGTCAAAGCCTCGACCACCTCTGCTGCTGCCTCTGCGTCTGCTGGCTGTGAAAGCCTCGACGACCTGCGCAGCTGTCTCTGCTTCTTCTGGGTGTCAAAGCCGCGATGACCTGCGCTGCTGCCTCTGCCTCTTCTGGCTGTCAAAGCCTTTATGACCTGTGCTGCTGCCTCTTCCTCTTCTGGCTGTCAAAGACTCGACAACCTGCGCTGCTGCCTCTGCCCCTTCTGGCTGTCAAAGCCTCAACAAGCTGTGCTGCTGCGACTGCCCCTTCTGGCTGTCAAAGACTCAACGACATGTGCTGCTGCGACTGCCCCGTCTGGCTATCAAAGCCTCAACAACCTGTGCTGCTGCCTCTGCCTCTTCTGCTTGTCAAAGACTCGACAAACTGCGCTGCTGCGACTGCTACTTCTGGCTGTCAAAGCCTCGACGACCTGTGCTGCTGCCTCTTGCCTCTTCAGGCTGTCAAAGCCTCGATGACCTGCGCAGCTGCCTCTGCTTCTTCTGGGTGTCAAAGCCTCGATGACCTGCGCTGCTGCCTCTGCCTCTTCTGGATGTCAAAGCCTCGACGACCTGCGCAGCTGCCTCTGCTTCTTCTGGGAGTCAAAGCCTCGACGACCTGCGCTGCTGCCTCTGCCTCTTCTGGCTGTCAAAGACTCGACAACCTGGGCTGCTGCCTCTGCTTCTTCTGGCTTTAAAAGCCTTCATGACCTCTGCTGCTGCCGCAGCCCCTTCGGGCTGTCAAAGCCTCGATGACCTGCGGTGCTGCGTCTGCGTCTTCTGGCTGTCAAAGCCTTGATGGCCTGTGGTGCTTCCTCTGCCTCTTCTGGCTGGCAAAAAGTCGACAACCTGTGCTGCTGCCTCTGCCTCTTCTGCTTGTCAAAGCCTCGACAACCTGTGCTGCTGCGACTGCCTCTTCTGCTTGTCAAAGACTCGACAACCTGCGCTACTGCGACTGCCACTTCTGGCTGTCAAAGCCTCGACGACCTGTTCTGCTGCCTCTGCCTCTTCTGCTTGTCAAAGACTCGACAAACTGCGCTGCTGCGACTGCTACTTCTGGCTGTCAAAGCCTCGACGACCAGTGCTGCTGCCTCTTGCCTCTTCTGGCTGTCAAAGCCTCGACGACCTGCGCAGCTGCCTCTGCTTCTTTTGGGTGTCAAAGCCTCGATAACCTGTGCTGCTGCCTCTGCCTCTTCTGGCTGTCAAAGACTCGAAAACCTGTGCTGCTGCCGCTGCCTCTTCTGGCTGTCAAAGCCTCAACGACCTGCACTGCTGCCTCTGCCTCTTCTGGCTTTCAAAGCCACGAGTACGTGCGCTGCTGCCACAGCCCCTTCTGGCTGTCAAAGCCTCGATGACCTGTGCTGCTGCCGCAGCCACTTCTGACTGTCAAAGGCTCCAAGACCTGAGCTGCTGCCGCTGCCTCTTCTGGCTGTCGAAGACTCGACAACCTGCGCTCCTGCGACTGCCCCTTCTGGCTGTCAAAGCCTAGACGACCTGTGCTGCTGCCTCTGCCTCTTCTGCTTGTCAAAGACTCGACAACCTGCGCTACTGCGACTGCCACTTCTGGCTGTCAAAGCCTCGAAGACCTGTGCTGCTGCCTCTGCCTCTTCTGCTTGTCAAAGACTCGACAACCTGCGCTACTGCGACTGCCACTTCTGGCTGTCAAAGCCTCGACGACCTGTGCTGCTGCCTCTGCCACTTCTGGCTGTCAAAGACTCGACAACCTGCACTGCTGCGACTGCCCTTCTGGCTGTCAAAGCCTCAACGACATGTGCTGCTGCGACTGCCCCGTCTGGCTATCAAGGCCTCAACAACCTGTGCTGCTGCCTCTGCCTCTTCTGGCTGTCAAAGACTCGACAACCTGTGCTGCTGCCTTTGCCGCACACCTGATGTCGCATATTATAGGACAGGTTGGTGGTGGGTGCTGGTGTGGTAGGTTCTTTCATGGAGCTTTGACTGTGTTAGGCCATGGAAGGCTGGGATGCTAACGAAACTGCTCCATGGAGTAAATATTGTGGGAGTTTAGAAATCAAATCTAAAAATGCATATTCTTACTAGTAAGCATGTGTGGGGATTAAAATCACAGAGCAGTATTGCTGTTAGGTGGACTCAGATCAATGCAATTGGTAGAGAAGGCTCTGTGTTATTTCATTTCCCCTCCTCTCTTGGTAGGGAAGAAGAAAAGAAGTATTTTCTGTTCCTTCTCTCTCTCTCTCTCTCTCTCTCTCTCTCTCTCTCTCCAACCAATGGGAGAAGACTTGTATCTGCTTGCTCCAGCATCAGGCTCATGCCTGAGGCTGCTTTCACTGTAAATACAAGTATTTTACCTGCATTTATTTTTACTGCTGTTGTTGCTAAGGACAGGTGCTTGACTGTGAGCAAACTATATGTTTTAACCATACTTTTCAGTCGGTGACCTGTTTACAGGGTAACAGAAGGGGGAGATCAGCCTAAAGACTTTTGTTTTTACTGTTTAAGCTGCTCGGCACTGTGCTTCTAAACACAAGCGATAAGCTGATGTTTTGTCTGTTGGCCAGGTTTGTGGAGGAATAAAATATAGTTAATATATTCCCTCACCTACATGGTAAAACCTAACCAACATCTACCATAATGTGAAATCAAGCCATTCCAGGAGGTGTGCCGGAAGCTGAGGAGTGAGGGAGCAAATCATTCGATTCTGCTCCCTTGCCTCAGCCATGACCCCTCTGGTGGTGGGCAGACTGGGGGGTGGGCTTCCTAGAAGCCTTCTCTTCCACAGTAACCAGGCCTGTATAGTCATTGCATTGCTGGTGGTGCCAGATCACAGGGTCTTTCTCAGAGCAGCGAGATACCAGGTCAGAGCTCAATCTGGCTTTATTGCTCTTCAGTTGTTGGCAATTGTGTAGTGGATCCAGTCTTCAAAGATGCAGACCTTGGTGTACAGCCCCAGCCGGTTCTCTTCACTGCAGCTTTTCTTCCAGGACAGCAGTCCTTGGAGGGCTTCTTCACACACCAGGGCTGCCCACATCTCCCTAAGACACAGACAACAGCTTTGGGACTCTCCAGGGGACAGGATCAAATCATGGCAATTTCTCACTGTCATTCTTTGAACTCTCAGGCCCTGGAGCACTGCCTGCAGCAGGAGAGAGGGAGCTGTGTGAGGCTTTCCCCAGCCACAAGTACCTCCTGAGTGGTCCCAAGAGGTTGGCTCTTGCAGCTGGAGAATTTCCCTTTCCGTTGGGGTGGGTGTGCGCTTGCGCTTACAGCCCCTCTGGCCCTCTCAAGAATGTGGGAATGACATAAATGCTATTTAACTTTGATATGGGGAGGATTTGGCACATGGCTTTTTATTGTACTTTTCAAATATATTATGCTTTGTTGTTTAGTTCTGGTTAATGTCTGGCCAGTAAGCTACTAGCCTGCCTATGGAGAATGCTTGTGCTTGTGAGTGATTTGGTTGGAGACAGCTCTAGTCTGAAGGGAAGCATTCATCTATATGGTGTGTGTGGATGCACATAATTAGACCATGTTACGGAACTCAAAGTCAGGGACACCTATACAACCTTACCTCCCACCAAAAAGTGCAGGCTCAGGGGGCCACCAAAACCACACCTCTCACCCAGTGGCTAGGAGCACACATGCCCATCTGGGAGGCCAGGCCAGGCATGCAGGCTCCTCTAGGCACCCATCTCATCAGCCTGCAGGACCATCTCCCAGGTTGGCCAGTGGTGCTATTGGAACTGTGAGTGGAGTGCCAAGTGGTGCTTGGATAGAAGAAAGATAGAGACAGCAGGTGAGAGTTGCAGGAAGAGAGGGAGGGAGAGAGGAAGAAGAGCAGTCCTGATGGTCATAGAGAAAATCACAGGCAGAGCATGAAAGGTGACAAAAAGCAAACTTTTGGAGTTTCTGGTCCATGGTCTCTCCCAGTTTCACATGTACTGATACAGCTTCTGGCCAAGATCACAAGGGAGTCAAGGTATGCCTCTGCTGTTACCGGAAAAATCTGAGGGCTCCCTTGGACAAAAAGGAAAGACACCAACCAGAGTAAATTGGAGCAAATCAGCAGCCTGTAGGCTTGGTCTTTATTGAAGAAAGACTGTCGCGACAGGGTGCTCCCCTCACTTGCAGGTGAGAGGAAAGACACCGAAAAATGGTGTGCAAGACCTTATAAAAACTTTTGAAATTCCCCTCCTCTAGGTCTAGCCCACCCCCAGAAACATCATGCATACATTACAGAAAGGAGGGGTTGAGGGAGGAGTTGGTGGTGGTAATCTGAGTGTCTTGTCACCTGGCTGGTTCCTCCTTTCCCCCCTCCCCATGAGTCACTTCCAGGAGACAAAGGGGAGTTTGCAGTTTGCTGCCCCCTGAGGGAAGATCTGATCAGAGTCCTTTGTTTCAGTCCATGCTGAATCCACTCCCATATGCAAGTTCTTTGTGATCTTGATTGTCTTCTGCCTGGGATCATCAGGGTTGGCATAGCCATAACTGGGCAGGGCTCCTGTAGATGTGCTGGGATGGTGAAGGGATTATGGCTGCCCTGTATCAAACCTTCCTTCATAGAGTAAAATAAAAATGGAACAGTGCAAATCCGATGTATGGTTGATTTTCTTATGAATTTATAACAGAAGTGTGGCGTATGTAGTATGTGAGTGTGAGTGTGTGTGAAGTTTGTACAAACAGAATGATTGGGGTGGGGGGGTTCCTGCTACAACGCAGCATTTGACTGCTAACAGTTAGGCTGGAAAGATTTGTGCAGGCCTTGCCAGGCCTTCTAGGCCTTCCTGCTTCTGCTGACCAGAAGCTTGGTCTCAGGACAGGGGTGTCATGGACTGTCTGGATGCAGAGAATTGGGGGGAGGCCCAAGCTGGGGAACCCCCAGGGGAAGAAGGCTCTTAGAAGCAAAGAAAAGCCCTCAACGACTAGGACCCAAATGATTCCACCTCCCTCACGGAGAATCTCTGGTGGTTCCCAGCACCCCTGAGTTTCATCTAGTCTTCACTAGGGATGTACCCTTTAGTGTGACAAGCCAAGCCCTGTGGAACTCCCTGCTACTAGACGTTTGCGGGCACACACGCTAAACCCTGTCTGTGGTGCCTACCCCTTTTCCCAAATGATAAGACAAGAGACCAGAGTATGGGTTCAAATTGGCCATAACTTGATTGAGCTTCAGAAGTGGGGAACTTGGCACAGGCCTTGGCAGGCAACCCTCTCAGCCCACCTGGCTGAGGATATGCAGGCAGTTGAGAACCAGTGAGAGGGGACTGCAAAGCGCAAACTTACACAGCATGCCCTTCCACTGACCTCGTCTGGGGAGTTTGACCTACATGCCGCCACTCTAGGGCCAGGGACTCCCGGTTTTGCTCTTCAATGGGCCCTGCAAGCATGACTGCATCCCCCCCCCAACTTGATGTTAGACTGAAGGCTACCTTGCCAAGGCCTAGAACCGCCACTCGAGGCCCTAAGGGGCCTCGCCGCCAAGTCCCACAACCGAGGACCAATCAAACCCCGCAATCTATCCAGTCCCCAAGGGCTCGTCGCAAGTCGTGGAGCCAGAAGTCATTGCCCAGTGGGGTCAGGTGCACCCCGTCCCCCCGGAATAGGTCAACTCTATCTGCTGTGATGGAGGGATGTGGAATAGAGAACCCACCAATTTGGCGCATGGTGTTGCGCGTGGCCCTGCTAATTTTACTCACTGCATAATTGAGGCGAGAGGGATTGGAAGCCCCCCTCCAGTGAAGACGGAGTAGGAGATTGGACCAGCCGATGGTCATTGATCGGTACAAGGCATGCAGGATTTTAAAATCTGCCCTTGCACCAAGGGCAAGGGCAATGCCTTTTTGCTCCACTAGATCATTCTCCTCCGGGTTGGCGCCTCCGGCAATGGCGGAGCTCCTCCGATCGGGAGGAACTTGCTCCGTGGAAATCAGGGTCTGAACCGCCGCGGCGAAGGCGGAGACCCACTGAAATCACAGGCGGAAGAAGCTTGTGAACCTGGGATTCGGCTGGCACCTTTTGCGCCTCCCCTACTCGCGGGAAAACCCTGTTTCGGGGATCCGGAGTGACATGGGGTGAGCGGCGCGGTGCTTTGAATCGACTGCTTCTTTCACGGAGTGAAGCCGCATTGCTGTTGCCGAGAGCGCTGACTTTTTCCTGTGGACAATTGGACTTTAAACAACAACCCGTGATTAGAACGGAAAATTGGATCTTTAAATATATTAATTTGGCACCGAAACAGGAAGGTTTTATTTTATTTTTTTAATAAAATTTTATTAGAGTTTTAAAGGTTACAGAAAAAAAGGGAAAAAATGCAAAAAACAGTCAAAAAAGAAAAAGAAAAAACAATACATACAAAAAAATCACCAAAAAATAAGAAAAAGAAAAAAGTATAAAAAACGAGTCAAACCTATACATCACTAATTTACATTCACTTACTTCCTTGACCTCCTCTCACCTCCCATTTTTGTATTCTAATTCACATAGATATTTCAGCAAATCCTTCCAACCTTGTTTTTATCTTATTACTTTGTCTTAATATACTATAATTTTGCGTTCTCTCTTTCACCAATTCATTTTTACTTAATCCTTTATATCTTTTCTGCTAAAACCACATTTTCTTTTCCCAACATCTTTCTAACAATCCTTCATTTTACAATATTTCTGAAGGTAAACTTTAAATTTTTTCCAATCTTCTTCCACCAACTCTTCTCCTTGGTCTAGGATTCTGCCAGTCATCTCAGTCAGTTCCATGTAGTCCATCACCTTCATCTGCCATTTTTCCCGGGTGGGTACATCTTGTGTTTTCCAATACTTTGCGATGAGTATTCTTGCTGCTGTTGTGGCGTACATAAAAAAAGTTCTATCCTCTTTTCGCACCAATTGGCCGACCATGCCCAAGAGAAAGGCCTCTGGTTTCTTCTGGAAGGTATATTTAAATACCTTTTTCATTTCATTATAGATCATCTCCCAGAAGGTCTTAATCTTTGGGCATGTCCACCAAAGGTGAAAGAATGTACCTTCAATCTCTTTACATTTCCAACATTTATTATTGGGCAAATGGTAAATTTTTGCAAGCTTGACTGGTGTCTGTCAGTATATGGAAGCATCACCGCTGCAGACAGCCAGTTTGTTGACACAACATGATGCCTTATCTCTGGGAAAGAATTTCCCAGGACGTTCACAGGCTGGATAAGTCTTTGTGAAGAGTGCAACTTAAAACCTTCCGAGTGCGCATGTACAGGAAGTTTGTCAGACTTGCTGGAGGAACTGAACTGAAAGGACGTGTTTTTCTCTAGTGCTGTAATGTCAGAAATAAACATCATGTAAATAGATTTATGACTTATTTTATTTCCCCTGCGGAAGCAGGAGGGGTTGTGCATTTTGCCCATGCTTGGGAAAATGTCACCTATCAAAATCTCCCTGGTCTGTCTGGATATCAGCCAGAGGAGGTTACCGGTAAGCAAGCTCCGAGGACAGTGAGAGGGGCCAGCCTCTATGGAGGGGGCTTGCAAACCAACACTGTCAAGTACCACCTGTAAATCATTTTCATTAAATTCTCTCTTAAGGCATTACATGCCGTAAACTTGATACCTGTGGTCCATAACTTTTCCCAGTCAGCCATCATATTATTATGTCCAACGTCTTGTGCCCATTTGGTCATAACAGATTTAACCATTTCATCCTGTGTATTCCATTTCAACAGCAAGTTATACATTCTTGACAAGTTCTTAGTTTTAGGATCTAACAATTCTGTTTCCAATTTTGATTTCTCCACCTGAAAACCAATTTTCTTATCCAAATTGTAAACCTCCATTATTTGATAATAATGAAGCCAGTCTCGTACTTTGTTTTTTAATTTGTCAAAACTCTGCAGTTTTAATCTGTCTCCTTGTTCCAAAATTTCCCAATATTTCGGCCAATTTGCCTCCACATTGAGTTTTTTCAGAGCCTTAGCTTCCATTGGTGACAACCACCTTGGAGTTTTATTTTCAAGCAAATCTTTATATCTTATCCAGACATTAAACAGTGCTCTCCTGACAACATGGTTTTTAAATGCTTTATGTGCTTTGACCTTGTCATACCACAAATATGCATGCCACCCAAATACATTGTTAAAACCTTCCAAGTCCCAGTCTGTGTTTTCCAGAAGCAGCCATTCTTTCAGCCAACAAAATGCGGCTGATTCATAACAAAGTTTAAGGTCTGGCAAGGCAAATCCCCCTCTTTCTTTAGCATCAGTTAAAATCTTAAATTTTATTCGAGGCTTCTTGCCCTGCCAGATAAATCTAGAAATATCTCTCTGCCGCTTCTTGAAACAGTCCACCTTGTCCAAAATTTGCAATGTTTGAAACAAATACAACATCCTTGGCAATACATTCATCTTTATCGCGGCAATTCGGCCTAGCAATGATAACTTCAAATTTGACCATATTTCTAAATCCTTTTTCACTTCCATCCAACATTTTTCATAGTTATTGTCAGAGCTGCCTCCAGGTCCCAGCTCACAGAGGACCAACGCCCGGTTGATGTAATGTACAAAAGTCTTTATTGAAGTTTAGTTTCCATTTCAAACCCCAGAGCGTGCAGCCCTACGTCTTGACTTCAGATCGGCGAAGTCCCCTCTGAGTCACTACCCCTTCCGCACCAGTTTAAGATCCTAGCCCGGCTCCACCTCCTGCGCTGTTCCTTCCTCCTCTGGGTCCTTCTGCCCCCTGGGGTTTCCTCCTTCCTGGACTCTTCTGACGCTGACCCCCCTGAGTCTTGCCCCTCCCTCCGGCGGGCTTTAGGACCTGGCTCCCTCTCCGGGCTACCTGCTGTGCCGCTCGCCTGTACATTTGAACTTGGCGCGCGCGCCCAGCCGGTAACCTTCCTCCTGACCGTTTCCCCGCTCTCCGATGTGGGCGTGGTCAATCCTGACTCATCTCCTCTCGCTGGTAGTGAGAACACTGGTCCCGCTTCCTGGGACTCCTCCCCCCCACTGCGCTCTGGTGGGGAAGCTGATCCTGATTTCCAACTGCTGCTCAGGGAGTCCCCGCTGGCCCCCTCCTTCTGGGGTTTCCCCCTTGGCACCCCCCTTGCCCTGGCCATCGGCGCTCCCTTCTGTGAATCTTCCGATTCGCTGGAGAGGCTCGTGGAATCCCTCTGACCACTGTCACTGCCTACACCCCCCTCGGATTCCTCCTCCTCGCTCTCCATTTGCTCCCCCTCCTGTGCCTCTGCTCCTGAGCCCCTGACAGTTATCTTTAAATAAATTCACATTCTTAGCAGTCATGTTAACCCCCAGGTATTTCACTTTCTTAACCAATGTTAGTCCTGTCTCCTTCTGAAACCTCTCTTTCTCAATCCCTGTTAAGTTCTTCTCTAACACCTTAGTTTCCAATTTATTCAACTTAAATCCCGCAACCTGACCAAATTCTTGGATTAATTGCAATACTCTTTTAGTACTGGATTCTGGCTCCTGTAATGTCAAGACTAAATCATCGGCAAATGCTTTCAATTTATACTGTTTAGCTCCGACTTGTATACCTTTAACCAATTGGTCCCTTCTAATCATATTGAGCAAAACCTTCAGGACCGAAATAAAAAGCAACAGGGATATTGGGCACCCCTGTCGTGTTCCTTTCTCAATCTTAAATTCTTCTGTAACTACGTTATTCACAATTAATTTAGCTTTTTGTTCTGAATATATTGCACCTATACCGTTTTCAAAACCTTGGCCTACCCCCATTCCCTGTAAATTTTTCTTCATGAAACTCCAAGAAATGTTGTCAAAGGCTTTCTCCGCATCCACAAATATCAAAACTGCTTTAGTGTTAATATTCACTTGTAATTTTTCTAAAATATTAATTATATTCCTTGTATTATCTGACAAGTGTCTCCCCGGGAGAAAGCCCGCCTGATCTTTATGGATTTCTTCTACCAATACCTTTTAAAATCTTTTAGCCATAATTTCAGCAAAAATTTTGTAATCCACATTGAGCAAAGATATGGGACGGTAGTTCTTAAGCTGTGTCTTCTCCAACTCTACTTTCGGTATAAGTGTAATATAGGCTTCTTTCCACAACTCTGGTGCCTTTCCCCCCTCCAGTATTTCATTGCAAACTTCCTTCAAAGGCTGTACTAGCCATTCTTTCAAAGATCTATAATATCTTGAAGTCAAGCCGTCCAGCCCTGGAGATTTGCCCAATTTCATATTCTGAATAGCTCCTTCCACCTCTTGATCTGTTATTTTATAATTCAGCATTAACTTGTTCTCTTGAGAGATTTTTTGTAGTCCATTTATTTTCAGAAATTGGTCAATATCCATTTCTTTCTGGGTCTCCTGTGTATATAACTGTTTAAAATATTTCTGAAAGCACTTCCTGATCTCCACAGGATTCTGTATATTCTTTCCCTCCACTTCCAAATTGGTAATAGTATTAAGTTTTTGTCTTTTTTTCATTTGCCAAGCCAGCAGTTTCCCGCATTTGTTAGCCAATTCAATTGTCTTTTGTCTCATCTGTTTAATCTTCCATTCTATTTCCCGATTCATCAATTTCATATATTCTACTTGATATAACTTTATCTCCTTCAGGATCTCCTGCAATTTTGGTTTAACTCTCAGTCTCTTTTCTCCTTCCTTTATTTTCTCCATTTTTTTTCCTTTTTTCATTTTGAGCTCTCTTCTTGGTTTCATTCTGTTGTATCAAGAACCCTCTCTAACTGTTTTACTTGCATCCCAAATTACTCTTTTTTCAACAGTGGTATTCATATTTATCTCGAAATAGTCTCTCAAGTTTTTTAGGGCCTTTTTAGTCACTTCCTCATTCCTAAACAAAGAGTCATTCATCCTCCATCTAAAGGAACCAATTGGTGTTAGTTTCATTTCCATCTTTACAGCATTATGATCGGAGCAAGTTTTAGGGCAAATTTCCGCTTTTTTAATCTTCGGGGCCAGCCCCCTAGTTACCCAAATTTGGTCAATTCTTGTCCATGTCATTTTGGCTTCAGAGAAGAAAGTTCCTTCTCTTCCCAAGGGGTTCTTAGTTCTCCAAATATCAACCAAGTCCATATTGTCAGCCATATCAAAGAACGTCTTTGGTAATCTGCCATCTTTTGTAACCACCTGTCTCTGGGCTTTATCCATATTAGTAGACACCACTCCATTCATGTCTCCCATCAAAATCATGTTATAATCCAAATAGTCCATCAGAGTTTCATGTAGCTTCTTAAAAAATTCCGATTCCCCCTCATTTGGTGCATAAATACCTACTATCAAAAACTTCTCTCCTTGTGATTGAATTTCAATTGCGACAAATCTTCCTTGGTCATCTTTAAATAAGAATTTCGGTGACAGGCTCTCCTTTGCATAGAGTACTACTCCTCTTTTCTTAACTTTGTCTGATGATATAAATTCATGTCTGTCAGGGGTTCAGAAGGAGAGACACAGGAGGGGGAGCAAATGGAGAGTGAGGAGGAGGAGTCCGAGGGGGGTGCAGGCAGTGACAGTGGAAAGAGTTATTCCACAAGCCTCTCCAGCGAATCAGAGGACTCACAGAGGGGAGCGCCGATGGCCAGAGCAAGGGGGGTTCCAGGGGGGAAGCCCCAGGAGGAAGGGGCCAGCGGGGAGTCCCTGAGCAGCAGTTGGAAATCAGGACCAGCTTCCCCACCAGAGCGCAGTGGGGAGGGGGAGTCCCAGGAAGCGGGACCAGGGCTCTCACCACCAGCGGGAGGAGAGGAGTCAGGTTTGGTCACGCCCGCATCAGGAAGCGAGGAAACGGTCAGGAGGAAGGTTACCGGCTGGGCGCACGCGCCAAGTTCAAATGTACAGGCGAGCGGCACAGCAGGGAGCCCGGGTAGGGAGCCAGGTCCTAAAGCCCGCCGGAAGGAAAGGGAGGACGAAGGGGGGTCAGCGTCTGAGGAGTCCAGGAAGGAGGAGACCCCAGAGGGCAGAAGGACCCAGCGAAGGAAAGAACAGCGTAGGAGGTGGAGCCGGGCTAGGATCTTAAACTGGTGTGGGAGGAGCAGTGAGTCAGAGGGGACTTAGCCGATCTAGCGTCAAGACGTGGGTCTGCGCGCCCAAAGCTTTGAAATGGAAAATAAACTTCAATAAAGACTTTTGTATATTACATCCACCGGGCGTGGGTCTTCTGTGAGCTGGGACCCAGAGGCAGTCCTGACAATGTCCTAATCTTTTATTACTCAAAATCTTCCGATGCAGCCTTGTCACATGCGTTTCTTGTAAACAAATCAAGTCCAATTGTTCTTTTTTTAATAAATAAAAGACTCTCCGTCTCTTTTCCGGGGAGTTAAGTCCATTCACATTCTACTCTGCTTTTCCTCCAGCAGCACCCAGTAGTTTGTCTATATTAGTCGGTAGTGTTGGTTTCCCTCTTTTTGGTGAACTCTTGTCCAAAGCTTCTGGCTCTTTTCCAAGTCCTTTCTGCAGGTCTTCTTCGTGATTTCCCAAAAACTTGTCTTTTTCCTCCACTGATCTTATTTTTATCTTTCTTCCTTTGTAGCTAAAATATAGGCCTTTGGGGAATTCCCACCTGAAAATAATTTTATTCTTTCTCAGAAGGGCAACCAGATCTCCAAAATTGGATCTAAGATCCAAAAGATGTTTCGGTATGTCTTTGAAAATTTCCACTCTTGATTGCAGAATTATCAAAGGATTCTGGAAATGCAACCCCAAAATTTTGTCTCTCTCTTCTTTAGATTGAAGGGTAATCAGACAATCCCTTATTTTAATCTTCTTTCCTCCTTTTCCAAGTCTGAAAGCCCTCACAATTTTAAATTCTTCTTGTTTCAATTCCGACTTCCAAAACTCTGCAAATTCTTGTGTCAAAAAATCTATCAGGGTGCCCTTCTCCAATTCAGGTACAGCTCTAATCCTTAGGTTCATCTGTTTTTCCTTCAATTCAATCATAGAGAGCGTCAGTTTATGGTCTTCAATTTGTTTCTGTAGATCTGGAACCTTCTCTGTTTCCAGTTGCGTTACCTTAAATTCCACGGCAGCAGTTTTTTCCTGAGTCAAGGTGGATTCCTGCAATAATTTCTGAATAGAGTCCCACGTTCACAGGCTTCACCCGCCTGTGATTCCTGCAGGGTCCCCACTTTGCCGTAGCGGTAAGACCCGATTTCCCCGGAGCCGGTCCCCTCCAAATCAGAAAAGATCCGCCATTAGCTGATGGTGCTAACCCGGAAGTCGAAACGGGAAGGTTTTAAACAGGAAGTCCGCCTTCCTCTTTTGTAAATAGATTGGAGCAAAGATGTTACAAGCTAAAGTCTCGGAAAGCCTTTGGCAAAGGATTAAATTTCCATCAGTTAAAATTATCAACCCCCCCCTTGGAAGCAGGAGAAGAGGGGGGAAATTTTGGACCTAGTGATAATGAAATGATGCAATTTTGAATTTATATCTTTTTTGTTCTTTCTGTTTTTTCTTTGTTTTTGTTTTTTCTTATTATTATGTTATTTTGTTGATGCTTCTAACTTTTTGTATTTTTAAAAATCTGAATAAATATCACTTTAAAAAACAAAAACAAAAGGAGGGACATTTTGGGAGAGTCCATTGACTGTGAACAGAACGTATTTGACAGTTAGCTAAATAAGAGAAAGATACTGTTTCCATTGTCCTCTTCTGTGTTTAAAAAGGAGGAAAAGTAACTGAAAATTGAAACTATCTTTATTGCTTGAGTTGTGCTTGAAAGGATTGATACAAGTGGAGACTGTTTCCCTCTAGAGGGAGCTTTTGAAACTGTTACAGCAGTGTAACTGGGGAATCTCCAGCTGCGAGATAAGAAATTGTGAGAACCAGGGATTGACCTTGGATCATTTAATAATGTTGACAGGAGAAGCCATTGTGACTGCATTATGTAAGATAAGCTATTCGCTGGAACAGCTTCATAAGAAGTTAAATGATATGACCACTAAAACTGACAACTTGGGACAAAAAGCGATTAATTTGAGACAAAAAGTGAGCACCAACACAGAAATTACCCAGGACTTGGTACAGGAATCTACTTTGGCAGGACAAACTGTGGAGGAGAAGGAGAAAGCTGTTGTTGTCAAACCTAAAGTAACACAAGTGGGATCCTCAGCCTTACAGAAGCAAATTGAGCACAATAAGTTGAGGCCTTTTATGATTGAATCTAGAAAAAGTCAGATTTTGAGGATCGGAGACCAACTTGGATTGGAGAAGGGAAGCTGGAAAGATCCCTCTATGCAGGGATCAACAGACTTTTGGGATATGGACTTGGGTCAGGAGGAGATTGAAGTTCTGGGGGCCTTTGGATTTGGAGGAAGCTTGAAACATGTCCTGAAATCCTTTATGGATCTTAACTTTAATTATGGAAATTTGGCTGACCTGTCGAGAAGGAATAAAAGCATTGTTAGGATGGAGTCTCCCCGAGACCTGCTCTTTAGCATTAAAGAATATGAAGAAGACCTGCAGAAGGGACTAGGAAAAGAGTTAAGAGCCTCGGACATAAGATCTCCAGGTTGATGGACTATATGGAATTGACGGAAAGGACTGGCAGAATCCGAGACCAGGGAGAAGAGATGGTGGAAGAAGATTGGAAAATTTAAAGTTTATTTATAGAAATACTGTAAAATTAATGAGTGATAGAAAAATGTTGGAATGAAATTTTATGGCCTTAGCAGAAATGTTATAAGGAGTTAAGCATATACAAGTATTCTAGTCTTAATGGAAAATAAGGTTAAAAACATGTTAAGATATTTATAGTATGACAGAAAATAGAGAAAGATGGAAAGGATTTGCTGAAACAATTAATAGAAGTGGAATACAAAAAGGGAGGTGAGAAGAGGTCGATGAAACAAGGGAATGAAAAACAGTATGGGAAAGGTGTGATGTATGTGTTTTTAAATTGTTTTTGTCTTTATTTTGTTTAGGGTTAGGGTTAGGGATAGGGTTATGTTTAGTTTAATGTGTTTAGTTAGGTTGTGTATTGTATTGTTTATATTTTGTATTGTATTGTTTTTTTCTTTTTTCTTTTCTTTTCTTTTTTCTTTTTTCCTATTTTGTAAGCTTTAAAAGTAATAAATATCATTTGGGGGGGGAAAGCGTACCTTGGGGTGGATGTTAAGGTTATGGCCACGATTTTGAGACTGTGCATAATCCGCTGCCCAGTGGACAATGCTGTGGCCTATAACCCAGATCTTCATGGTGGGCAAACCTGTAAGACAATTAAATTGCAAGTGATAAGGAGGAGGAGCCGGGACGAATGTGACTTTTGTAGGCTGTTGAGCGCCAGCACCCCAGTGTCTTGATGTGTGCGGGGTCTCAACCCTGTATCGCCGCTGAAGTAGCAGCCCCGATACGGAACGAGTGCCCGGAATATTCCTGGGGACTAACACCGCAAGCAGATAAGGCTTTGCGTAAGAACAGCAAAAGAGGCTTGAGCCCAGGAGTCAGCCTCTTTTCTTTTGGCCTTAGGCCCGCCCCTGGCCAGCCGTCCATTGTCCTCCCTGGCCGAGGGCGGGTCAAAGGCCAGCTCAAGCAGGTGGGTGGCACCCGCCCAGGTGAGCCTTGCTCAGTGCCGCAAACCCTGCCCACCTGTGGGGAAGGGAGGGCGGATATTGTCAAGGAGCAGCCCTCCCTTCCTTCAGAGATCTTTGGAAAGCTTTGTTGGTTTGCTGAAACAGGCATCATGATTTTAACCAATGAGTATTGCTTGATATTCATTGACATTTTCATGGATCTTTTGTTGATTCTCCCTTCTTCATTTTCCCACTTGTTATATTGCTACAAAGGGACACGGGTGGCGCTGTGGGTTAAACCACAGAGCCTAGGACTTGCCGATCAGAAGGTCAGCTTCACCTGGAAACCCTGATTCCCCTCCTCTGCTACTGTTCTACATTAAGAACACAAGAAGAGGCTGCTGGATCAGGCCCATGGCCCATGGAAGATGCCCTCAGAATACTGCTGCTCTACGATAGAGGGGATTTGGGTTTCCAGGTGAAGCTTGGCAGAACTGAATGGAGCATTTTCCAAAACCTTGCCCCAGCCTTTTGCCTCGCAGCCATGCTCAGCTCCATGCCCCTCTGTCTATGGAGCGCAACCTTCTTCCACTTCAATCAGGCCTTATGGTTGCTTAAGAACAGAAGAAAAGGCTGTGCTGGGTCAGGCCAATGGCCCATCTAGTCCAGCCTCCTGTTATCACAGTGACCAACCGGATGGCCGTGGGAAACCAGCAAGCAGCACCCGAGCGCATGAGCCCTCCCCGCTCCTGAGGTTTCCAGCAACTGGGATTCAGAAGCATGGAGGCAGAGCAAAGCATTTCGCATGCGCAGAGGTATTTGTCTGCTTGCACATGTGAGGAAACGCTTGTATCAGGTGGTCCGCCAGAAACAAAAGGGTCTCCTTGTGCTCAGGTCAGGAGCAAATACAAGGAGCAGGTGTGGCAACAAGAGAGCACTCAACAAAATACCCCCCCCCCACAAAACTGGCTGACTGACCGAACCCAAAGGGTGCTCATCAATGGTTCCTCTTCATCCTGGAGAAGAGTGACTAGTGGGGTGCCACAGGGTTCTGTCTTGGGCCCGGTCTTATTCAACATCTTTATCAACGACTTGGATGATGGACTCAAGGGCATCCTGATAAAATTTGCAGATGGCACCAAACTGGGAGGGGTGGCTAACTGTCAGCATCGCCCTTGAGCCAGTGTACCAACTGGACTCATGCACTACAGCCCCGACTGGGCTAGGCGAGCTGGGTAGCACTGCCAGAGACCTCCTTTCCCACATTAACAGGTCACAGTGCTGTGGACTCACAGCTTGGAGCTGAGAGCACCGGATTCACTGTCTCAATTATACAGTCGTTGCGCAGCAGCGTTTTGCAGAGTCTTGCAGAGTATAAACCACTCGGAGAGCAGCTCTGTAAAGTATCTTCCTTTATTCTATAACTACAGCTATAATACAAGACTATACACAGAGCTAAATATTCTGAGCATAAATCAATGCTATACTCTGAGTGCCTGCAGCTGCTCTTAGCAGCAATCTTATCTATAAACACGATCTCTTGCACTCTCTCTCCGACACACTGACTGACTCTCTCTCTCTCACACACAGATTCACTCACTTGACTAATTAAGTAGAGAGCAGTACATTGCTCCTCCTCTCTGTAGAGTCAGCAGAGACCTCAGGAGATTCTTGGATATGGGAGGGGTGAAATCTCCTCATCCTCCCCCATTTCATCCGACCATTCAAGAATCTTTAACATAACTGCAATTTGCACACACACTCCAAAAGTTGTTCTCTGCTTACAACCTTGGTTAACATATCTGCAGGTGTCTCTCTCCCCCCTTATCTAAGACACTTTATCACATCATTTAACAGTTACTACAACCACTCTGTGTCTATTAGGAAAGAGTTAAAGCATAAATCTCAACCTGTAGTTTACACAAAATACACATTGTGAACACACAAATGAATAAGCAGCTTCTAGAAAAATTTTCATGCACGTTTCTTCCTCTTAGATACAAATTGACACTTCTAATTAGGCAGATTTGAACAAACCACTTTATACACATGCTTGCTCCTTCAATCCTGATCCTTCAAATGTCAGGTAAGGAAATAAATGCAGCGTTTTGTGCCACTACTCTCAGCACATTTCATGCTAGGTTTAAAAACCCCACCAGAGTTGCATGTGACCGCAGCCTTTGCAAACTCTTCAGAAAACCTTTTCGGTGGTACACCCTTGGTTGTTCTCTCAGATCTGCGCAAAACCTTTTGATCCTCTTGTTCTGGTGCTTCCTCCTCTTTGGGAGAATGGGGAGCTAAAGTATATGAAGCTGCTAAGTCTGAATCAGCGTCAGACTCACCTGAGGCTTTTGGGCTCTGATAATCTGTGCCATCATCTGGAACTACATTGGCATCAGGATTATCAATCACATCAGAACTTGCCTCCCTCTTAACTTTCTTTGCCCCTTTTGCACCATCACAAATGGGATGGCACTGAAAAACGCCAACTCTGTCCCATTGTGGATTGTCGTCAATGCTCCTGGTCAGCCTTATGGTTTTCGTGTCTGTGATCAGGACACGATAAGACCCTTTCTCATATCCTAGGAAAACACCATGTTCTCCACGCTTACTCAGTTTGTCACCCTGCGAGGTGTGCACCCAAACCTCCGAACCAAAAATTTTAAAGTGCTTCACACACGGCTTCCTTCCGTGAAGCATCTCATATGGGGTGCAATTTATACTAGACTGGTACCTCCTGTTATACACGTGACAGAAAAACGAAAGAGCTTCGGCCCAAAAGGGATTGGGCAGCCCCGAATCATGTAACAGTGTTCTGATTCCTTGCTGCAGGGTCTGGTTCATTCTCTCACATAAACCATTCTGCCAGGGCGATCTGGGCGTGGCAGTCCTATGCTCAATGCCCTGTTCAGAAAAAAAAGCCTCAAACTCTTCTGAACAAAACTCTCCACCCCTGTCAGTGAAAATACAACGTACATTCTCATTATGTATATTCCTGAGCCATTTACAAAACTGACGAAACTTGGTAAAGGCTTCAGACTTTTTCTGCAGCAAATAGACCCATGCATATTTAGAGTAGGAGTCTATCAAAACCATGAAAAACCTTGAATTGCCTCTAGAGAGCGCTAGAGGCCCCACTAAGTCTGCATGAATGACTTCGTATGGTTTCTTGGCCTCTCTCCCAGACTCTGTACCTTTGGGAGCTTGCTTTGCCTTACTCTCAGCACAAGAAACACATTTCATGTGGTAGGGACATTCTTTCAGCTTCATACCCTGAACCATATCAGGCATTTTTGCCACAGCCTGGAAATTCAAATGACCATAAACACGGTGGTAATAATGAATACATTGGTCATGCAACTTCTCATTCTTATCAACAGACAAATTGCAACACTCTTTCTCAGTTGCTTCTGCAGTACCTGTACCTGAAACAAAAGGCAATTGGTACAAACCATTAACACATTTGGCATACAGAATGAGCTTGCCATCTTGACGAATTTCACAGCGAGATTTAGCAAACACCACCTTAAAACCCTGATGATCAAGCTGGGAAACACTCAACAAATTGTCCTGAATATCAGGCGCATACAGGACATTCTTAATAGTTGCATTTAGGCTCTTTAAGAACACAGTTCCCTTAGCCTCACTCGTGAGAACTGTCCCATCTGCTTGATGAAGTTCTTTCTCTTGCTTCTCAAGCTGAACAAAGAGATCCTTATCTTTGGCTACGTGATTAGAACAGCCAGAGTCGATCACGAAGAAACTCCGCCCACGTTGACTAAAGCAGCGAGAGATCAAAGCTTTTGAAGTAGCAGGTGCTTGGGGATTTCGTCCTCCTCCCCCTCTGCCTCTGAAGTTTCCCTTCTTCTTTGAAGATTTCTTGCAGCACTGAAAACTCAAATGGCCTTGTGCTCCACACGAAAAGCACCGCTTCAACTTTAGTGCTTTAACAGCAGCAGTTTCACTTTCACTTTCCCCTGCTGAAGACTCAGGCACATTTTCAAGCACATTTTTAGCAGCACAGTCCCGGCTTTCTTTAACAGCCTGTCTGCGATCCCACTCATTCAAGAGCATGCTAGACACATAATCTTCTGTTAGCCGGTCAGAAGGCATTGTAGAAATCTGGGCAGCTACTCCATCGTAAGAATCATCTAGGCTATTTATCATCAGCATTGCAAACACAGCCTCTGAAATAGCCAGGTCTCGCTGAACAAGGTCCTGTCTGAGACGCTTTAACTGAGATAGATGGCTAGGCAAATCACCACCTTTCTGCAACTGCAACCTGCACAGCTTCTTGAAGAAAATCACACTGGAACCAGCATTTTGTCTCAGATGCATATCTCTCAACTTATGCCAAACAGCTTGTGCAGTCTCTTGACCCTCTAAGTTCACCAGCAAGTGGTCTGAAACACTCAAAACAATTGTCCCTCAGGCTTTCATATCTGCAGCATGCCACTCAGCCCAATCATCATCATCCTTATCTGGAGGGTCATTTTCTATCGTGTGAAATAGCTTTTCCCTCTGCAAAAGCGCTTTCATCTTAACTTGCCAAACTGCATAGTTTTCAGGCGTGAGGAGAGGAAAGGATAGAGCCATCTGGCCAGAATGTGCACAGGCCATGTCTGCTATTACTTAGAGCAAGACACTTCCCTCGTGCAAACACAGATAAAGTCTTGGACTTCTTCAGCCACTCTCTCTCCCACTCAGAGCGCAATTAACAGGCAAACAGGGATGCTATCTTCTTTATTTGGCAGTCAGCAACATACCTCAAGCAGCAGCAACAGCAACAGCGGCAGCTTGAGCACTCTGCTCCAACACAGCTCTGCTTCTAGGCACCACAAATCAGTCCAGCATGCAGCCTCCGTTCCGCCGTCCAGCGATCAGCAACAGACACCTCTGGCGACTGGGACGACTGGGATGACTGGAACAACGACTGGTCAGACGACTGGGACAACGACTGGGCCCATAACCGATGTCAGCATCGCCCTTGAGCCAGTGTACCAACTGGACTCATGCACTACAGCCCCAACTGGGCTAGGCGAGCTGGGTAGCACTGCCAGAGACCTCCTTTCCCACAGGAACAGGTCACAGTGCTGTGGACTCACAGCTTGGAGCTGAGAGCACCGGATTCACTGTCTCAATTATACAGTCGTTGCGCAGCAGCATTTTGCAGAGTCTTGCAGAGTATAAACCACTCGGAGAGCAGCTCTGTAAAGTATCTTCCTTTATTCTATAACTACAGCTATAATACAAGACTATACACAGAGCTAAATATTCTGAGCATAAATCAATGCTATACTCTGAGTGCCTGCAGCTGCTCTTAGCAGCAATCTTATCTATAAACACGATCTCTTGCACTCTCTCTCCGACACACTGACTGACTCTCTCTCTCTCACACACAGATTCACTCACTTGACTAATTAAGTAGAGAGCAGTACATTGCTCCTCCTCTCTGTAGAGTCAGCAGAGACCTCAGGAGATTCTTGGATATGGGAGGGGTGAAATCTCCTCATCCTCCCCCATTTCATCCGACCATTCAAGAATCTTTAACATAACTGCAATTTGCACACACACTCCAAAAGTTGTTCTCTGCTTACAACCTTGGTTAACATATCTGCAGGTGTCTCTCTCCCCCCTTATCTAAGACACTTTATCACATCATTTAACAGTTACTACAACCACTCTGTGTCTATTAGGAAAGAGTTAAAGCATAAATCTCAACCTGTAGTTTACACAAAATACACATTGTGAACACACAAATGAATAAGCAGCTTCTAGAAAAATTTTCATGCACGTTTCTTCCTCTTAGATACAAATTGACACTTCTAATTAGGCAGATTTGAACAAACCACTTTATACACATGCTTGCTCCTTCAATCCTGATCCTTCAAATGTCAGGTAAGGAAATAAATGCAGCGTTTTGTGCCACTACTCTCAGCACATTTCATGCTAGGTTTAAAAACCCCACCAGAGTTGCATGTGACCGCAGCCTTTGCAAACTCTTCAGAAAACCTTTTCGGTGGTACACCCTTGGTTGTTCTCTCAGATCTGCGCAAAACCTTTTGATCCTCTTGTTCTGGTGCTTCCTCCTCTTTGGGAGAATGGGGAGCTAAAGTATATGAAGCTGCTAAGTCTGAATCAGCGTCAGACTCACCTGAGGCTTTTGGGCTCTGATAATCTGTGCCATCATCTGGAACTACATTGGCATCAGGATTATCAATCACATCAGAACTTGCCTCCCTCTTAACTTTCTTTGCCCCTTTTGCACCATCATCACAAATGGGATGGCACTGAAAAACGCCAACTCTGTCCCATTGTGGATTGTCGTCAATGCTCCTGGTCAGCCTTATGGTTTTCGTGTCTGTGATCAGGACACGATAAGACCCTTTCTCATATCCTAGGAAAACACCATGTTCTCCACGCTTACTCAGTTTGTCACCCTGCGAGGTGTGCACCCAAACCTCCGAACCAAAAATTTTAAAGTGCTTCACACACGGCTTCCTTCCGTGAAGCATCTCATATGGGGTGCAATTTATACTAGACTGGTACCTCCTGTTATACACGTGACAGAAAAACGAAAGAGCTTCGGCCCAAAAGGGATTGGGCAGCCCCGAATCATGTAACAGTGTTCTGATTCCTTGCTGCAGGGTCTGGTTCATTCTCTCACATAAACCATTCTGCCAGGGCGATCTGGGCGTGGCAGTCCTATGCTCAATGCCCTGTTCAGAAAAAAAAGCCTCAAACTCTTCTGAACAAAACTCTCCACCCCTGTCAGTGAAAATACAACGTACATTCTCATTATGTATATTCCTGAGCCATTTACAAAACTGACGAAACTTGGTAAAGGCTTCAGACTTTTTCTGCAGCAAATAGACCCATGCATATTTAGAGTAGGAGTCTATCAAAACCATGAAAAACCTTGAATTGCCTCTAGAGAGCGCTAGAGGCCCCACTAAGTCTGCATGAATGACTTCGTATGGTTTCTTGGCCTCTCTCCCAGACTCTGTACCTTTGGGAGCTTGCTTTGCCTTACTCTCAGCACAAGAAACACATTTCATGTGGTAGGGACATTCTTTCAGCTTCATACCCTGAACCATATCAGGCATTTTTGCCACAGCCTGGAAATTCAAATGACCATAAACACGGTGGTAATAATGAATACATTGGTCATGCAACTTCTCATTCTTATCAACAGACAAATTGCAACACTCTTTCTCAGTTGCTTCTGCAGTACCTGTACCTGAAACAAAAGGCAATTGGTACAAACCATTAACACATTTGGCATACAGAATGAGCTTGCCATCTTGACGAATTTCACAGCGAGATTTAGCAAACACCACCTTAAAACCCTGATGATCAAGCTGGGAAACACTCAACAAATTGTCCTGAATATCAGGCGCATACAGGACATTCTTAATAGTTGCATTTAGGCTCTTTAAGAACACAGTTCCCTTAGCCTCACTCGTGAGAACTGTCCCATCTGCTTGATGAAGTTCTTTCTCTTGCTTCTCAAGCTGAACAAAGAGATCCTTATCTTTGGCTACGTGGTTAGAACAGCCAGAGTCGATCACGAAGAAACTCCGCCCACGTTGACTAAAGCAGCGAGAGATCAAAGCTTTTGAAGTAGCAGGTGCTTGGGGATTTCGTCCTCCTCCCCCTCTGCCTCTGAAGTTTCCCTTCTTCTTTGAAGATTTCTTGCAGCACTGAAAACTCAAATGGCCTTGTGCTCCACACGAAAAGCACCGCTTCAACTTTAGTGCTTTAACAGCAGCAGTTTCACTTTCACTTTCCCCTGCTGAAGACTCAGGCACATTTTCAAGCACATTTTTAGCAGCACAGTCCCGGCTTTCTTTAACAGCCTGTCTGCGATCCCACTCATTCAAGAGCATGCTAGACACATAATCTTCTGTTAGCCGGTCAGAAGGCATTGTAGAAATCTGGGCAGCTACTCCATCGTAAGAATCATCTAGGCTATTTATCATCAGCATTGCAAACACAGCCTCTGAAATAGCCAGGTCTCGCTGAACAAGGTCCTGTCTGAGACGCTTTAACTGAGATAGATGGCTAGGCAAATCACCACCTTTCTGCAACTGCAACCTGCACAGCTTCTTGAAGAAAATCACACTGGAACCAGCATTTTGTCTCAGATGCATATCTCTCAACTTATGCCAAACAGCTTGTGCAGTCTCTTGACCCTCTTAAGTTCACCAGCAAGTGGTCTGAAACACTCAAAACAATTGTCCCTCGGGCTTTCATATCTGCAGCATGCCACTCAGCCCAATCATCATCATCCTTATCTGGAGGGTCATTTTCTATCGTGTGAAATAGCTTTTCCCTCTGCAAAAGCGCTTTCATCTTAACTTGCCAAACTGCATAGTTTTCAGGCGTGAGGAGAGGAAAGGATAGAGCCATCTGGCCAGAATGTGCACAGGCCATGTCTGCTATTACTTAGAGCAAGACACTTCCCTCGTGCAAACACAGATAAAGTCTTGGACTTCTTCAGCCACTCTCTCTCCCACTCAGAGCGCAATTAACAGGCAAACAGGGATGCTATCTTCTTTATTTGGCAGTCAGCAACATACCTCAAGCAGCAGCAACAGCAACAGCGGCAGCTTGAGCACTCTGCTCCAACACAGCTCTGCTTCTAGGCACCACAAATCAGTCCAGCATGCAGCCTCCGTTCCGCCGTCCAGCAATCAGCAACAGACACCTCTGGTGACTGGGACGACTGGGATGACTGGAACAACGACTGGTCAGACGACTGGGACAACGACTGGGCCCATAACCGATGTCAGCATCGCCCTTGAGCCAGTGTACCAACTGGACTCATGCACTACAGCCCCAACTGGGCTAGGCGAGCTGGGTAGCACTGCCAGAGACCTCCTTTCCCACAGGAACAGGTCACAGTGCTGTGGACTCACAGCTTGGAGCTGAGAGCACCGGATTCACTGTCTCAATTATACAGTCGTTGCGCAGCAGCATTTTGCAGAGTCTTGCAGAGTATAAACCACTCGGAGAGCAGCTCTGTAAAGTATCTTCCTTTATTCTATAACTACAGCTATAATACAAGACTATACACAGAGCTAAATATTCTGAGCATAAATCAATGCTATACTCTGAGTGCCTGCAGCTGCTCTTAGCAGCAATCTTATCTATAAACACGATCTCTTGCACTCTCTCTCCGACACACTGACTGACTCTCTCTCTCACACAGATTCACTCACTTGACTAATTAAGTAGAGAGCAGTACATTGCTCCTCCTCTCTGTAGAGTCAGCAGAGACCTCAGGAGATTCTTGGATATGGGAGGGGTGAAATCTCCTCAGGTGGTCCGCCAGAAACAAAAGGGTCTCCTTGTGCTCAGGTCAGGAGCAAATACAAGGAGCAGGTGTGGCAACAAGAGAGCACTTAACAAAATACCCCCCCACACAAAACTGGCTGACTGACCGAACCCAAAGGGTGCTCATCAATGGTTCCTCTTCATCCTGGAGAAGAGTGACTAGTGGGGTGCCACAGGGTTCTGTCTTGGGCCCGGTCTTATTCAACATCTTTATCAACGACTTGGATGATGGACTCAAGGGCATCCTGATAAAATTTGCAGATGGCACCAAAATGGGAGGGGTGGCTAACACCCCAGAGGACAGGATCACACTTCAAAACGACCTTGACAGATTAGAGAACTGGGCCAAAACAAACAAGATGAATTTTAACAGGGAGAAATGTAAAGTATTGCACTTGGGCAAAAAAAATGAGAGACACAAATACAAGATGGGTGACACCTGGCTTGAGAGCAGTACATGTGAAAAGGATCTAGGAGTCTTGGTTGACCACAAACTTGACATGAGCCAACAGTGTGACGCGGCAGCTAAAAAAGCCAATGCAATTCTGGGCTGCATCAATAGGAGTATAGCATCTAGATCAAGGGAAGTAATAGTGCCACTGTACGTATTCTGCTCTGGTCAGACCTCACTTGGAGTACTGTGTCCAGTTCCTGGCACCACAGTTCAAGAAGGACACGGACAAACTGGAACGTGTCCAGAGGAGGGCAACCAAAATGGTCAAAGGCCTGGAAACGATGCCTTATGAGGAACGGCTAAGGGAGCTGGGCATGTTTAGCCCGGAGAAGAGGAGGTTAAGGGGTGATATGATAGCCATGTTCAAAGATATAAAAGGATGTCACATAGAGGAGGGAGAAAGGTTGTTTTCTGCTGCTCCAGAGAAGCGGACACGGAGCAATGGATCCAAACTACAAGACAGAAGATTCCACCTAAACATTAGGAAGAACTTCCTGACAGTAAGAGCTGTTCGACAGTGGAATTTGCTGCCAAGGAGTGTGGTGGAGTCTCCTTCTTTGGAGGTCTTTAAGCAGAGGCTTGACAACCATATGTCAGGAGTGCTGTGATGGTGTTTCCTGCTTGGCAGGGGGTTGGACTCGATGGCCCTTGTGGTCTCTTCCAACTCTATGATTCTATGATTCTATGTGTTGTGTATTGAGTCAAATGATTTTATATCTGTATTATTATTGTCTGTAATTGCATTAGGGTAAAGTAACTGCCTTTTGGTTCCAGAGGGTACAGCTACTATTGGTTCATTTAAGCTGCTGTATTTGGATCCTCTGTCTTATTGGTTGCCTCCAAAAGGCAGGACTGTGATTGCCTGATATTGTTCCCTCCAAAATGTATCCTTTCTAGCTAGTTCCCTGTCCCTATAAATGTAGCTCTCCCCTCCTCAGGTCTTAGCCTTGTTGCTTTAAGTGTTACTAGAGAACTGTCGCCAGCATATTATGTCAAGAGAGCTGAAATCACAAACCCCACGTCACAACACAATGATTCTATGATTCTATGAAAAAACCCCCAGGGGTAGACTTTGGTGATATGGCGCCCTGAGCTAGGAAACAGCAGGGCTTGAGCTGACCTCTTTGAATTCCGAGGTGCCAGGAGAGAGCCCAGCTTCCATCTACCATAAGGCCTATTATGGGCTGGCATTGAAGTTACAGTGGCCTCTGCCAAAGCTGGCTTCTTCAAAGTACATTTGCAAGCCATTCTGAGGCTGCCTACCCAGAAGCTTAAAAATGGTTACAACTTCTTCTTTTTTTACAATTATATTTTATTGTTTCAATATTTTAAAAATCATATACAGTCAGAACACAATTTTGACTTTTCTCTTAATTTTCGTCAACTTCCCACCCTGTTTTCCATGGAGTTGTTGTTTCTCTCCTGCTGCACCCCGTCTTCTGTTTGTCAAATCATAACCCCAGTATTATAATCCAATTACTTACGTTGCTCATAGCTCAAATCCTCCTTACGAGTTCAGCGTACTATAATCCGAAAAAGGCCTATTTGCCCACAAAACTGCTAATTTTGCCAGTTCTGCATAGTCCATTATCTCACTTATCCCTTCTTTGGAACTTCTTTTTCCTTCCATTTCTGCGCATATAGAATCCTAGCTGCTGTTGTTACATATAGAAACATCTTTAACTAATTATATCAAATAGCAGGTCACCACAACCAAAAACTGCAGTATCTAGCTCACCATTGCAATGATAAACTCTAAAAATATAATTGAGACAAGACAATTAATCAGAAATTAATCAGAAACTATTCACTTTGGTTATTGTTAGTGGCTGTGGACATGCCATAACATTACAGCACATGACTCCTTCCCCCCGAGAATCATGGGAACTGTAGTTGACCTCTAAACACAGTGCTATAGGTCCCAGTGCAACACATGCCTGGCTTATCCTAGAGATCACTGTGTGCAAAATTTGCGATGCCACTTGAGCCTAATATTTACCCTGCAATGCCAACCACCTTTGCCCAGGACAATGTACGACACCCTGGACTCAGCTCTTCAAAAATTATTAGAATTTGGACTAAGAAACAGGAGAGTGTTCTGGAAGGAAGGATATTTTAAAATGACTGGAAGATCAGAATTATGAAATGGGGGGGGGGGGGAGGAATATATTTAAAAAACTCTTCCAAAAATCCCTTTAAAAGAATCAAGTCTTTTTTAAAAAAAGTCCTGAAAAGTATTTAAAAGAATCCTTTCCAAAAAATTAAAAAATTGTACCGTAGCCCCTTAGAGGTAGGTAGTTGGTCTACCTAGCTGAATCTGGGGGGAAACAAGAGAGAAGAACGCAGGAACAAGTGAAAGAAACTTTCTCCCGACAGCGAGAACATGGAAAGGCCTCCCCAAAATTTTTAGTTTGGAATGTATAATTTGCTTTATTGTTTGTATTATGATGTGGCAAGAATTGATTTGATTTGTTATCATTGGAATGTTACTAATGGAGAATTAATTTTAAAAATATTCAATCCATTAAGAAGTTCTTAGTTCATCTTCGATGAAGGTTTGCCGGATCATAAATCAGCAAATATAATGTCAATAGAAAAAGAGATGAGCAAGAGGTCTCCTTTCCACTGACATCATCATTGCATTCTGTTGTCATAGTGCTGTGACCTCATGTCTCCAGGGGCTTGGGGGCCCTTAGCAACGCTGGTACACAGCGACCTCCATAGAGAGTGAGTGTGTTTTCTTTTTCTCCCCCAAGTCAGTGTGGTATATTTAGTTTTCACTTGACATTTGTGTTCCCTTTTAATAAGAATAAGAATGAGAATTTTTTATTTGTATCCTGCCCTCCCCGGCTGAGGCCGGGCTCATAAAAAAACCCCAGGAAGGACCTTTTAGGCAGAATTTTGTTCCAAAGCCAGAACCATTCAGCTCTTTCAGGGGTTGGCCAGGGTAAAATGTAGAAATTGGAGACAGAGGCCTGTTCAGAGCTATTTGTGGTGGTATCATTACTACTCATGGAATTCCTTACTAATTAAAGTCTCCCTGATTTCACAAGAGGAATAACCATGCTCTATATAGCTCATGTCTGGGAAAAGGTGGCATTTTCCCAAGGTCTTACCATGAGGGTGCAGTAAATGAGAATTGGCCCTTAACAGCTTGCTTGGTTCCCTCCCCTGTACGTTTTAGGCTCACGTTCCCTTTTTCTCTGGGATGCGGTGTAGGCTGTGATTTGGGCTGACTTCCCAGAGAGCCTCTGTTGTAAATAAAAATGGCCCTTTTTCCTTATGGGGTATCCAAGAGCCCATATAGAGTCCTTACATGGGTTCCTTATTGGTAGGAGAAGATAACAGAGGCCAACCAGAGAATATTGAGAAGCAAGGCAGCTAGTAAGCTTGATCTTTATTGATCTGTTGCAACAGGGTGCTCCCCTCACCCGCAGGAGAGACGAGGAACCCAGAACAATGGTGCGCAAGGCCTTACATGGACTCTTGAAATTGCCACCCTGTAGACCAAGACCACCCCTGGAACATCATACATACATCACAGAAGGGGTGTAACCTAAGGCCACCCCTCAGATACATCACACCTACATCACAGAAAAGGCGGCCTAAACAGAAATTTAATGTTGTTTTTGTCCTTGTTTATCTCCTGTCTGGCAGGTTACTTGATTGAATTGCCTGGGGAGCCTGGCCAGTCTTTTGTAATGATAAATAGTTCCTGAGCCAGGTCACAGGCTCACCCTATTCAAACACAGACATACCCTTAAGACAGGATTTGTGAAGGAAAAGACAATGGGGAGGCTTTTCCAATTTGACCTTGCAGAGAAAACATTTGCTCAGTTTAGGAATCAAAATGGCTTCAGGTCCAGTTAAAAAAGATTTAGAAATATGGTCTAATTTGAAGCTTTCCTTGTTGGGTCGAATTGCAGTTATAAAGATGAATGTATTGCCAAAAATGTTATTTTTGTTTCAAACTTTACAGATTGTGGACAAGATGGATTGCTTCAAGAAGTGGCAGAGAGAAATCTCTAGATTTGTCTGGCAGGGCAAAAAGCCCAGAATAAAATTTAAAATATTAACTGATGCGAAGGAAAGAGGGGGGTTTGCCCTGCCGGACTTTAAACTTTATTATGAATCAGCAGCATTCTGCTGGTTGAAAGATTGGCTGCTTCTTGAGAACACTGACATTTTGGATTTGGAAGGCTTTAATAATGCTTTTGGATGGCATGCATATTTGTGGTACGACAAGGTTAAAGTGCACAAAAACTTCAAACACCATATTGTCAGGAAAGCATTGTTTAATGTCTGGATTAGGTACAAAGATTTATTGGAAAATAAGACCCCAAGGTGGTTGTCACCCATGGAAGCAAAGGCTCTGAAAAGACTCAATATGGAGGCCAAATGGCCGAAGTATTGGGAGATATTAGAACAGGAAGGAGATAAAATGAATTTGCAGAGTTTTGAGAAATTAAAAGACAAAGTGCGAGATTGGCTTTATTATTATCAAATAAGGGAGGCCTATAATTTGGATAAAAAATTGGGCTTCCAGGTGGAAAAATCGAAACTGGAGACAGAATTGTTAGAACCTAAAACTAAGATCCTTTCAAGAATGTATAACTTGCTGTTGAAATGGAACACTCAGGATGAAACAGTTAAACAGCCATGATTAAATGGGCACAGGACATAGGTCATAACATTTTGTTTGCTGACTGGGGAAAATTGTGGACCACCGGTATGAAATTTACGGCATGTAATGCCCTAAGAGAGAATATTATGAAAATGATCTATAGGTGGTACATGACCCCAGTCAAGCTTGCTAAAATTTATCACCTGCCTGATAACAAATGTTGGAAATGTAAAGAAACTGAGGGTATTTTCTTTCACCTTTGGTGGACGTGCCCGAAGATTAAGGCTTTCTGGGAGATGATATATAATGAACTGAAAAAGGTATTTAAATATACCTTCCTTAAGAAACCAGAGGCCTTTCTCTTGGGTATAGTCGGCCAATTGGTGTTAAAGACAGATAGAACGTTTTTTATGTATGCGACAACAGCAGCAAGAATACTTATTGCAAAGTATTGGAAGACACAAGATTTGCCCACCTTGGAAGAATGGCAGATGCAAGTAATAGACTGGCAGAACTGGCAGAAATGACTGGCAGAATCCGAGACCTGGGAGAAGAAGCGGTGGAAGAGGACTGGAAGAAGTTAAAGAACTACCTGCAGAAACACTGCAAAGTTTATGAATGCTAAAATGTTGTTGGACATAAAAATAATATGGCATTAGTGATACAGTGTTAAAAAGTATGCAAAAATGCAATAGAAATAGGGTGAAAGACTAAAGTTATATTATGTCAAAAGTAAACAATATGCTAAAGGTGTTTAAACATAAGGAGGAAAGATCGGAGACATAATAGAAGTGATTTTAATAATTAGAAATGAGTTTTTAAAGAGGGTAAGGATTTGCTGTATTTGATTGGACAAAGAGGAACACAAAAAAGGGAGGCGTGAGGAAGTCAAGAAAGAAAGTTTTGTAAACATGAATTTAAAAATTGGAGTTTTTATTTTTTATTTTTTCTTGATGTGTATCTGTGATTGCTTTTGCTGTTCTGTATTTTTCTGGTGTTTCTTCTTTTTCTGTAAAAACAAATAAATATATTTTAAAAAAACAAAACAAAATGGCTTCAGGTCGGTCTTCCTGTGCTGATCTTGTATGTGCGCCTATCACACCATCCCATGAGGGGTGTGAGTTGTTCAACTGCATTCTAAATGACATACAGCATTACCAAACCAATAAACAGAATATCCAGTCAACCTTCAGCTGAGGCTCCCACAAATGAGAGTTGTTGTTTTCAACACAACAAAGCCACTTCCGAACCTGGCGAGGAGTTGGGGTTGTGGGTTTCATGCCCACTCCTTGTGCGCGGGGGCTGGTTCCAGCCCCCGTGAGACTGAGGGAATCCCAGCTGCGTCGTCAACCCAGCCAGCCAGTTGGGTGGCTGTGGGGGCATAGCCTGCCCTATTTAGGGCCGGCGCGGCCGGGGCTCACCCTCTTTTCACCTGGCCAGCCATCCCGCTTTGGTTTGTATTAATGTTGTTTTGTCTCTTGCTTACCTTTTCTTTAGGCTGTGTATCTCAATTCCTTCGGTGATCGATTTTCACTTGGATTTACCCGTGCATCGGTGTTGTGCCTCCCATCAGATTGCCTGCCTCAAGCCCACCCGTGTTCCAGGCAGCCGCTTCGGCACCAGAGCCATTTAGCTCCGAAACAGCAGGGCTGAAACTGCGCTGAAAAACCCCACCGACCGGGTGTTCTGTTCTCTCTGGGTGGCTTCTCTGCAGCGGAGCTTTGCGGAACGCGGTTTGCACGTTCAACGCCAGCCCATCGCCATTTAGTCCTTTTACTTGGAAGCGCACAGCTCGCCCGACAGATCAGGTTTGGCTGGGGGTTCTTATTTCTAGCCGCATTCGCAGGGTGGTGGGGCACCTTTAACGTTTGGGGGGGGCTTGGTGGAGCAAAAGGAGGGAGGCTTAAAAGGACACGTCTTTGTCGCTACCCCTTTGCATTTGGTACTGGCCGCGTTGCCTTTGCGTTCCAACGGTTGCTTCTTCACCATTATACCTTTCCAAGAACTTCAGCCAGACTTCCAGATCGGATTTTACCTCTTTAGATAGGCGAACCCTGTGATGGGGTGACCGCAAGCCTGCTGACAACCTCGCGAGGCAGCCGCAAAATGGGTGGCCTGGGGAAACCACCCGGCAAGCAAAGTTCAAATGGCCTAACAACGGCTGAATCTGCCTGAGCGTAACTTTTCTTTTCTTTTTTTTAATGAATATTTATTGGCATTTTCAAAAAACCACACAAAAACAAAAGTAGACAAAAATAACAAAAATACAAAAATCCAATTCTTAAAAAAACAATTAAAAACACATAAAATTTCAGTTACATATTTTCATTTAACTTGTTTCTCAGACCTCCTTACACCTCCCCTTCTTGTATTCCAATTTAAATTATTAACTCAGCAAGTCCTTATTACTTATTTCTCAACTTTAACTTAATAATTTAATTTTAGCATGTTGCTATTTTACTTTTCCTCCTTCCATTTCCTCAATTTATTTTTGCAAACCTTATTTTCATTTAATTTAGACCATTTTAGAAACCAATTTTAACTTATCCAAACTTAAACCTCAATACTTATACATCATTACTCATTCTTAAACATTTTTCCTAAAGTCGACCAAAATTTCCCTTCCACGACTTTCCCAATTTCCATACAGATAGCAAAACAAAATAAAAACAGAGCAAGTTATAATTATATACCCTTTGGATTCCCAAACTCCACCCACCCCTTTCCCGGTTTCAGTCCCCAACAAGTGTCCATCAGTCTCAATATACTGTTTAGCCTGGAGATCTCACATCCGAGGCTCTTAAATCTCTTTCAATTCCTCTCTGCTGGTCTTTTTGATAGTCCTTAATGTTAAACCCCAAATCTCGGAGAGGCTCCGGCCCAACAGGATCCATGTTTCTTCCAGCCAGATCCCCATACTTAAAAGTAAAGTCTATGGGGTACTCCAAATCTTGTTTCATACTCCTTTCAAATCCAAATGTCCCCAAAGCTTCAACTTCCATCTTAATCAAATTTATAATCCTTCGGTCTTCAGATCTCCACACAAGGAGATCTCTCAGTTTTCCGCTCTCCAATTCAGGCCAGACTTTCCACATCAGGTTTTTATTTTCCTTTGTTGCCATGATGTCAGGCCTCAAATTGCAGCTCTCCTTTAACATCTGCAAAATTACAGCTGCTCCTACCTTTTCTTCAGGGGCAACATATGTCTCCTCCATATTCTCATGGCTCTCAAGTTTCTCTATTTGTTTAATTGAATGGGCTTCCTGCTTCAAATCCTTATCAGATTCAACAATGTTATTTACTGTTAAGTCCAAAGTTGTGACGTTTATAGCCAAAACATCGATTTGGCCTTGTAACTTTCCCAAGAGAACAAATGTTCTATCCAATTCAGCCTCGATTTTCCCTCCTCCAGCCATTCTTGTAATGTCCCTAAACCCCCTCTAGGGGGATTTTGGTTCCTTAATGTTCCTTTCAGCTCAAATCCAAAAATCAAGTTAGTTTGTATCAGCCCTTCCTTATTTTCAACAAATTGTAACAAATATAACCAGCAGAAACAACAGAAACAAAGTTCTCTTTTTCCTTCTGACAGCTAACTTGACAGCTGTCAAACTCTTCAATACTTCATCAACAGGCTCTCTCGCAGGACGCTCCCGGGTCCGGGGGGGGGTGGAACTTCAGCTCCCAAAGATAATCTTTTATCCTCCAGTAAAATTTCTTATAATGTCAGAACGTGAAAGTTAAAGTCTTTTAGAAAAAAGAAAGAAAAGATTCTCTCGACCTTAGTTAGCAGGTCCTTTGCTTTAGGTTATTTACAAAGGGGGGGGCGGACTTCCTTTTTAACTTAAGAGTGCTTTCGAACTGCTAGGTGGGCAGGAGCTGGGACCGAACGACAGGAGCTCACGCCACCGCGGGGATTCGAACCGCCGACCATACGATCGGCAAGTCCTAGGTGTTGAGGTTTTACCCACAGCGCCACCCGCGTTCTGTGTCTACAAAGTATGCCCCGTCAGATTTAAAACCCAGCCACCGGAAAACTTCCGGGTGGACTGGCAGGAGTCAGAAAGCAGACTCTATATCACATTTCGCCAGCAACGCGCCTTTTCCAAATTTGCGAATAAGTTTAACCGCTTGGTCAAATGAGGCATACCTCACAGAGCAAAGTTCCTGAGGTATCGCATCATTGACGGACCCTCCCTTTGGGTAGGATAGGTTGTGAATCATGTGAAACTCACTGGGTGCCTTTTTGGGGACGATGCCTAATGGGGAGATATGCAAACCCTCTATGGGAGGGACAGAAAAGGGGCCGGCTGCCCTCCCTGCCTTAATTTCTTTAAGTATTTTCTTGCGCGCCACTTTGGGCATCTCTCTAACTGACTTCTGATATGGTGGGTCACCTGAATTGGGGGGCAAGGCAACTGGGATCCTAAAACCTAAACTAAAACCTTCCCAGAGAAATAATGCAGCTGTTCTGTTGGGATAGAGATCCAAAAGGGTTTTTAAGGCTCACGTACCCTTTTTGTCTGGGATGCGGTACAGGCCGTGATTTGGGCTGACTTCCCAGAGACATCACATGAGCGGTGTGAGTTGTTCAACCACATTTTAAATGACACACAGCATTACCAAACCAATAAACAGAATATCCAGTCAATCTTCAGTACCTATAAAAGAACTTCAGGGATAGGACCAGAAGCATTAGCCTCATCCTTAGGATCAGAAGCTGAGGCTCCCACTGATGAGTTGTTGTTTTCAACACAACAAAAGGGATAGCGTTTCACTCCTGCATCTGCTGGAGAACCGCCCCCCCCCTTCCAACTAACTGAAAGTACAACCTGGGAATATACACAGAAGCCCAAATGATTATTTGGAGGCGGAACAGGTACTGCTCGAAGCTGATGGGGTGCGGCTCTTCCCATGCGCCGGCTTCTTGAAAGCGGATCGGTGTCCTGAAGCGACTGTCTGTTGTCCATGCCTTCCCCTTTCTCCGGGGGGGGGGGGGGAGAGAAGCCAGGGAGTGAAGGAGGTGAGGACAGGTGACCCCCCTAGGCCCAAAGTCACCCCAGGCCTCAAAACCAAATTTCCCCTTTCTCTCGTCTACAACAGCTTTTCTCTGCTGTTCTCTGCTTTCTCACAAGATGCTGCTGCATAAGCAAAAGGTTATTTTTTATCAGTACAAGAAGCCTTCAAAAAGCTAATGAATAGGCTCTGTCAATGCCAGGAATAAGCAGGTCTGGGAACTGAGTCTTATCTCATCCAGTTGCAACACATCTTGGACACGCTGAACGCAAGGCTTCTCAACCCCCTTGGCTTCTCATCCCCCTTTCCTGGGAAGGGCGCCAAGAGTCCCAAGAGTCCCAGGACAGGAGCTTTCTGTTCATGCTCAGGGAAACTCATGAGGCAGGACTCCTGAGGAGGGGGAGAAGGGGGAGGGAACTGGAGGGGAATATATGCTCTGTGCAAATGGCTGTGAACTTGTGCTTGTTTGTGAAGTTATCACACTAGCTCCTTCTACCAAGCCCAGATGATAGAAATAAAGCTCTTTCTCTGAAATTATCCCTTGAGTGCCTGTTTGACTCCCCTTTCCCTCTCCCGGGTGCAATGCTCTTCCCATCCGAGGGCAAAGCCTGAAGAGGCTACAGGAGTTGTGGCGTCCTCAGGCACAGAGGTTTTCCAGGCAGCTAGTCCCAGGGTCCACTTCTGCAGGCAGCGCGCCTCCACCCGCACACAAGACAAGCCGCCTGCAGGAGTCGACTCCTGCAAAGTGGCCCAGCAAGGGGAGATCCTTCCAGCAAGGTTTCAGGGCAGACCTTCAGCCAGACCTAGTCTGTCTTGGGATCCACCCATAATGAGAAAACGAAAACAAAACTGTTCACACAAAAGGCAGGCCTTACATCCAGGCTTTTACTGACCGTACATTAAAATACCTTTTCACAAGAGATAATAAAACACAGCACCCAGAATTAGGAAGAGATAACCAGGCTGGAATAGTAGATCATGTCAGATCATTTTCCTCCACAAATTTTACAATATTCTTCCGCTGTATCCACTTCCTCCCCCCTTGGATCTACATGAGCTTGCTATTTCCAGGTCTGTCAAATATTTGGTCATCCTTCTCACTCTGAGTAAAAAGACTTCCTCATTTCAATGTTTACAAATAAAAATACAATACCAAATACTTTGAATCTTTCCCAGATTCTGTCAATATCCAGGATAATATTTCCCAATTGCTAAATTTCCAGCAATCAAAGCTGGAATATCATATTCCAGTCTTAATAGATTACCTAAAAATGACACTTGTTATCCAGAGATTCTATTTATTTTTTTAAAATAATTTTGTATTGATTTTTCCATGGATTCTACTTCTAACAATATATCTTTAACAATTTTTCATATTTCGACCCTCCTCCCCTGGACTTCCCTCGTACTCACATTTTGTTTTATTTCCCTATTGTTCACCTTGCGTATTTGATGTTTCCCCAAAATTTCCTCAATACATATAGTCTTATTTTTTGTTGTAGACAGTTGTGATTGTTCACTGCCAATGAGTCCATTTCTTTATGTTGCCTCTTCATATATGTTGTAAATGGTTCCCATTCTCTTTTAAAGTCTTTGTTGTCCTTTTCATGTAATTTTTCTGTTAGTTTTGCCGGTTCTGCATATTCCATAAGTTTCCCTTGCCATTGTTCTTTCGTTGGTATTTCTTTTTTTTTATATAATGTTTTATTAAGGTTTTTTTAATTACAATATAAATAAGCAAACAAAAATATTACATATCATAACATATTTTCTTATCTTCTTTGGACTTCCTCACATCACCCGCTCCTGCGTTCCAAGTTGTAAAAATTAAACCAGCAATTTATCACCTTATCTCCATCCATACTATCTAGTTTTCAATGTTATATCTCAAATTTTAGATACATTTATTTCACTTCTTAAAAAATTAAACTTAGCCTAATTATTATCTAAAAAAATTTGTTTTTCTTTAAATTTACCTTATCTTCATAATTCACTTCATCTGTTTTGATGGTGCCAAATTGTTTATAATCAAGCATCCTGCTTAACATTCATACAGTTTACAATATTTTTGCAAATAAATCTTGAATTTTTTCCAGTCTTCTTCTACCGTCTCCTCTCCCAGGTCTCGGATTCTGCCAGTCATCTCAGCCAATTCCATGTAGTCTATCAGTTGCATCTGCCATTCTTCCAGTGTGGGTAAATCTTGGGTTTTCCAATGCTTAGCAACGAGTATCCTTGCTGCTGTTGTTGCATACATAAAAAATGTTCGATCCTTCTTTAACACCCCTTGGCCGACAATACGCAAAAGGAAGGCCTCTGGTTTCTTAGGGAAGGTATAATTAAATACCTTTTTCAGCTCATTATATATCATTTCCCAGAAAGCCTTCACTCTAGGACAAGTCCACCAGAGGTGAAAGAATGTTCCTTCATTTTCCCTACATTTCCAACATTTGTTATCAGACAAGTGGTATATTTTTGCAAGTTTGACTGGGGTCATGTACCATCTATATATCATTTTCATTACATTTTCTTTCAAAGCATTGCATGCAGTAAAATTCAACCCCGTAGTCCACAACCTTTCCCAGTCCTCAAACATAATATTATACCCAATGTCCTGTGCCCACTTTATCATAGCCGATTTGACCGTTTCATCTTGAGTGTTCCATTTTAACAGCAAGTTATACATTCTTGAAAGTACCTTAGTCTTAGGCTCTAACAATTCCGTTTCCAACTTCGATTTTTCCACCTGGAATCCTAACTTTTTATCAAGTTTAAAAACTTCTTTAATCTGAGCGTAATGTAACCAATCTCGGACTTTGTCTTTCATTTTCTCCTGACTCTGCAATTTCCAATTGTCCCCATCTTTTTCTAATATTTCCCAATACTTTGGCCATTTGGCCTCCATATTGAGCCTTTTCCGGGCCTTAGCTTCCAATGGTGAAAGCCACCTTGGAGTTTTATTTTCCAATAAGTCTTTGTATTTTGTCCAGACATTAAACACTGCTTTTCTAACAATATGATTCTTAAAAGCCTTATGAATCTTAACCTTGTCGTACCATAAATATGCATGCCAACCAAACGCATTGTCAAAACCTTCCAGATCTAATACATCAGTGTCCTCGAGAAGCAGCCAGTCTTTTAACCAGCAGAACGCTGCTGATTCATAATACAACCTTAAGTCTGGCAGGGCAAAGCCCCCTCTTTCTTTCGCATCAGTTAGTATCTTGAACTTAATTCTGGGCTTTTTGCCCTGCCAGACAAATTTGGAAATGTCTCTCTGCCACTTCCGGAAACACTCTGTTTTGGCCACAATCTGTAATGTTTGAAACAAAAACAGCATTTTTGGCAATACATTCATCTTTACAGCAGCGATTCGGCCCAACAAAGAAAGTTTCAGTCTTGTCCAACTTTCTAAGTCTCTCTTAATTTCTGACCAGCATTTCTCATAATTATCCTTAAATAGGCTCAGATTCTTTGCTGTTATGTTTACCCCTAGGTATTTTACTTTTTTAACCACGTTTAACTCTGTCTCTTCCTGAAACCATTCTGACTCTGTAACTGTCAATTTTTTTCCCAGTACCTTAGTTTTCTGTTTGTTTAGTTTAAATCCCGCCACCCGACCAAACTCTTGAATCAGTTGTAATACTTTTTTCGTACTAGATTCTGGCTCCTGTAAAGTCAAAACTAGGTCATCTGCAAACGCTTTAAGTTTATATTGTTTCGCTCCGACCTGAATTCCTTCTGTCTTCCAAGTTTGTGTTAATTAAATTCTTGCCGCTGTTGTTGCATGCATAAATAATTTCCAATTTTCTTTTTTTACATCTTGGTCTAAAATTCCTAGAAGGAATGCTTCTGGTTTCTTAACAAAAGTCTTTTTAAACAGTTTTTTCAATTCATTATATATCATTTCCCAATAATTCCTAATCTTTTTGCATCTTGCAGGATGGCTTTTTTTCTAAAAAGAAAAAAGAAGAACAAGATCTATCCCTCATATGAGGACGAGGCCCCTGCCCTACTGCCGGCATTGGCAAAGCCTTCAACATCAGCCACAGAGGGCAGGAGGAGAAATCAAAAGATCTACCCCTCATATGAGGACGAGGCCCCTGCCCTACTGCCGGCATTGGCAAAGCCTTCAACATCAGCCACAGAGGGCAGGAGGAGAAATCAAAAGATCTACCCCTCATATGAGGACGAGGCCCCTGCCCTACTGCCGGCATTGGCAAAGCCTACCCCATCAGCGGCAGAGGCCAGACCGGCAGAGGCCAGACCCCTAGTCTTGCCAGGGCTGGTGAAGCAAGACCCAAGCCAGCAGCGGCCCTCAAAAAAGAAGAGCCTTGAGGACTCTGGGCCAGCGTTCCCAGGTGAGTAGGCAGAACCAGATCCCTCTTGGGTTCCCCTTGGTCTTAGACCTGGTGTTTACCTCTACGGATGTTGGTGATCTGACACTAACTAAAAGCGAAACAAAAGAAGTGCCATGGTCAGATCACTTCCTGGTGCAACTGGACTTCTCCGCGACCCTTCCCCTCTGCAGGGAGGTGGGACTGATTCGGATGGTCCGCCCCTGCTACTTAATGGATCCAACTGGTTTCCAGAGAGCGGTAGGGGATGTTTTATCCCAAGTTGGTGGCCTCTCGGCTGATTCCCTGGTGGCCCGTTGGAATGCGGAGTTAACCAGGGCTATTGACTGTCTGGCTCCGAAGCGCCCTCTCTGATTGCATGGAGCCTGGACAGCCCCGTGGTTTTCCCCAGAGCTGAGGGCGAATCGTTGAGACGGCTAGAGCGCCGGTGGCGGAAAACTCACTCTGAATCAGACTGGACACGGGCTAGAGCTCAGCGTCAAGCCTACCAAGTGGCAATGCAGAAAACAGCAGCGGGAGACTTTTTCAGGTGGTTCACAATCTATCAGAACCACTTGCACCACCAGGGCCTGGTAGGGACCCCAAGATCTCCTGCAGTGCTTTTGCAAAGTTTTTTGCAGATAAAGTCGCTCAGATTCAGAAGGAGGTAGACTCCACCGTGGGAGCAGGGACAGGGCGGGAGAGTAGCACTGTCTAGTTCTGTCTAGTCCTGTTACATGGGATCAATTCCAATCTGTTACCTCCGAGGATGTGGACAGGCTGCTTGGACAAGTGAAACCAACCACCTGTCTCCTTGATCCTTGCCCATCCTGGCTGATAAAAACGAGCCGGGAAAGGCTGGGCGATGGGCTCTGCGGGGTAGTGAATGCTTCTCTCTGTGAGGCAGCCTTCCCAGACCCACTGAAAGAGGCGGTCATTAAACCACTTCTTAAAAAAACTTTTTTAGACCCAGCCAATTTGGCCAACTATCGCCCAGTCTCAAATTTACCATTCTTGGGCAAGGTGGTTAAGCGGGTGGTTGCCGAACATCTCCAAGCATGCCTGGAGGATACAGACCATTTGGATCCCTTCCAATCGGGATTCAGGCCTCACCATGGGACTGAAACTGCCTTGGTCGCACTGGTTGATGATCTCCGGCAGGCTAGGGACAAAGGTGAGAGCTGTTTCCTAGTTCTGCTGGATCTCTCAGCGGCCTTTGACACCATTGACCATAACATCCTTCTGGACCGTCTAGAGGGGCTGGGAGCTGGGGGCACTGTTATACGGTGCTTCTGCTCCTTTCTCCTGGGCCGTGCCCAGAAAGTGGTGTTGGGGAATGAGTGTTCAGACCCCTGGGCTCTCACGTGTGGGGTGCCTCAGGGTTCCGTCCTCTCCCCCATGCTTTTTAATATCTATATGAAGCCACTGGGAGAGATCATCAGGGGGTTTGGGCTGGGTGTTCATCAGTATGCAGATGACACCCAGCTTTACCTCGCCTTTAGATCAGAACCAGTGAAGGCGGTGAAGGTCCTGTGTGAGTGCCTGGAGGCGGTTGGAGGATGGATGGTGGCTAACAGATTGAGGTTGAATCCTGACAAGACTGAAGTCCTGTTTTTGGGGGACAGGGGGCTGGCGGGTGTGGGGGATTCCCTGGTCCTGAATGGGGTAACTGTGCCCCTGCGCAGCCTGGGAGTCACTTTGGACTCACAGCTGTCCATGGAGGCACAGGTTACTTCTGTATCCATAGCAGCTGTCTACCAACTCCACCTGGTATGCAGGATGAGACCCTCCCTGCCTGCAGACTGTCTCACCAGAGTGGTGCATGCTCTAGTTATCTCCCGCTTGGACTACGTGGGGCTACGTTTGACGGTGACCCAGAAACTGCCATTAATCCAGAATGCGGCAGCTAGACTGGTGACTGGGAGCGGCCGCCGGGACCAAATAACACTGGTTCTGAGAGATCTGCATTGGCTCCCAGTACGTTTCCGAGCACAATTCAAAGTGTTAAAGCCCTAAACGTCCTCGGTCCAGTATACCTGAAGGAGCCTCTCCACCCCCATCATTCAGCCAGGACACTGAGATCCAGCACCGAGGGCCTTCTGGCGGTTCCCTCATTGCGAGAAGTAAGGTTACAGGGAACCAGACAGAGGGCCTTCTCGGTAGTGGCGCCCACCCTGTGGAATACCCTCCCTTCAGATGTGAAGGAAATAAGTAGCTACCCTATCTTTAAAAGACATCTGAAGGCAGCCCTGTTTAGGGAAGTTTTTAACATTTAACGCTGTATTGTTTTTAATACTTGATTGGCAGCCGCCCAGAGTGGCTGGGGAAACTCAGCCAGATGGGCGGAGTATAAATAATAAATTATTATTATTATGATACAAGGTCAGGGTCTCTCTTGGTTTCCTTGATGTCTGGGTGGAAGTCCCCCCCCCCATCCCACCCCTCCTTGTTCAGAGGCGTGTAACATGGAGCAGGGACTTCCGGGTGGCTGCCCCTGTTCTGCATTGTTGGGGGTTGGACTGGGTGACCCCGCAGGTCCCCTCAGACGCTACAGTTCTATGATCCCTGTTCAGATATGGCATGCACCCGCTCATTGCAACAGGCGAGAAGCCCCCTGAGAAAGAACTTGCCGTCTTTTCTCATGTATAAGACGAGGTTTTTTACCCCCCAAATCAAGTGTCAAATTGGGGCTCCTCTTCTACAGGGGGAGTGCTGAGGGGGGACGGGCGCTTGATTGTAGCCGCCAGGAAGAGATTCCCAGCTATGATTTCTTTGCTGTGGAAAGGGCTGTTGTCAACTGGCAGACGATAGGTGACTTGGTGGTTGATGCCTGCCTGCAATTGTGCAATTTGATTAATGGCTCCCTCCCCCCAAAAAAAGCTCAACCACTCTGGGCAACCCCTCCCCAAAAAAGCTTAGCAAGTCTTGGCAATCTGCCCCCATTTTCTAAATTTTGAGTGCCCAGAAATAGGGGGCGTCTTATACATGGGGGCGTGTTATACATGGAAAAACACGGTACCTTTCCCTCTCATCCGCCTCATTTACTCACCTCTCTCTCTCTCTCTCTCTCTCTCTCTTTCTTTCTGAAGAACTCTCTGATGAAAACTTAGAGTACTTGTTGGTGGGTAAGAAAATGCTGGGAGGAAGAACCGTCAGAGAAGCTTTGGAGATGATGGATGAAAGGGAGATTTTGGAGACCATCCTCCAACACCTCCAGCCACCTCCCCAGGTGTGTGTGATGCAGGGTGGATTTGATTGAAATCAAATCGATTTAAAGCATCTTTTTACATTCTTGCTTGTATAATCTTAATATTTACAACCAGATGAAGGTTTCATTTTGGGAATAATAAATTTCCAGAGTAGTTTTTACTACTGATTTGGTTATACTGTTAGGAATGCATAGACACATAATTATGAAATTATTGTGGGGTATAATAAGTTAACTGCGTACAGACGCTTCAGGTTACATACGCTTCAGGTTACAGACTCCGCTAACCCAGAAATAGTACCTCGGGTTAAGAACTGCCATCGGCTCAGGGGCGAGAGGGGAAAAGCCGGGTGGATTTCAGAGAGCCCCCAAAGATCGTGGGAAGCAGCACTTCCTCAGCGGAGGAAGGAGAGGAGATGCAGGGGTTGGAGGAGGCAAGGCGGTGCCAGGACACCTTGCCTGAGCAAAGCGGGGAGGAGGGGGGTCCCCCATTACCCAAGCCTTCCTTGCGCAGTAGGTTTCCGCGCAGAGAGGGGAGGCGCAGACTGGGCGCCAAGAAATTACTCTGCTGGGGAAGGTTGAAGGGCCGCCCACTCTCAGATTCTGCCCGTGAATGAGCAAGACATGGAATAGAAGTGCTCTGCATTCTGAAGGTTTTGATCACTAAGAAGAAAGCTGGAAAACCGACTCTTGAGCCATATTTCCTGATTGCTGTCAAGCAACCAACCGGTACCTCTAACAGTGGTGCTTCATGTTAAGAACAGTTTCAGGTTAAGAACGGACCTCCGGAAAGAATTACGTTCTTAACCTGAGCTACCACTGTATATTTGGACAACTTTTCTGCTGTACCTTATTGGAAGAAAAATAACCATTTTCTTAATTAGATTTTAAACAATTTATTTAACTAAAACAATAACATTATAGCATATATATCCATGTTTGTTAACTGATGTGGTTAATTTTTTTAAAAAAAAAATTCTTAGAATGAATTTTAGCATATATGAAAAACTTAAAATAAATCCTTACTTCCCAGTGAATAGCCGTTGGACTATAATGCAACTTAAAAAGAAAAATATATTTTGGAAGATTTTTCCTCCAAAAGCATTTTATTTTAGAAATCCAAATTAATTTTTTAAAAAATGTGATTTAAATCAAAGAAATCCATTTTTAAAAAAGGGGGTCATTGATTTTTAGCCACCCTGGTCTGATGTTGCGCAGCGTGAACCAGGATTCCCCAACCTGGTGCCCTCTAAATGTTCTGGACCATATGCTGCCTGGGGCTGGTGGGAGCATGTAGAAGGGGAACTGCCATGAACTATCACAGGCAAAGGCAAACCCAGCCCTCCAGCTGTTTTGGGACTACAGCTCCCATCATCCCTAGCAAACAGGACCAGCGGGTCAGGGGTGATGGGCATTGGAGTCCCCAAACAGCTGGAGGGCCGTGTTTGCCTCCGCCTGAACTATTGGGAGCCCAGCTTGGAGGAAGGTCCTATTTGCAGATGCAAGAGACGACTTTCTCCTGGTGGGGCTTGAAAAGAGGACCAGGCAAATTTGGGGAAGCAGAGAAGGCGATCAGTGCAGCATCTGTAGACCGGAAGAAGAACCAATCCATGAACTTGATTTGGTGGGATGACTTGGACCCCAGGAAATGTTGCATGTTTTTTTCTTTAACTTTTGCAACTGATCGTTCCCGATATCTTGGAACGTTTGAGAATCCGATATTGTGCAGTAAAAGTTTTTGTGACTGTATTGTGCCTGATATGGCCAATATTTCCTCTTCGCTCTCAAGAGCAGTTAATTTGCCAGGCCTGGGCATTTGGCAGAGCAGGCAAGCAAATACTTTCTGCAACAGAAAATTTAATAAATAATCATACTGGGAGTGGTATTGTCTGTTTGTTATTATGGTATGTATTTTTGAGTTTTTATATTGTAAACCGGCCAGTGATCTTCGGATGAAGGGCAGTACAGAAATTTAATAAATAATAGTAATAGCCACAATGCCTAGATTCTGTTTGTTCATGGCAAGAAACAAAGTGCTTTAAATGAATGGTGTGTCTCCCAGTCCAGAGGATTTATTGAATCTTCTTTGGAGTGTTACTTTAAAAAAGAAGAAGGATTGATTGCAATAGATTTTACTCCAAATGATTTTTGCAAGAAGTCTATTTCTAGGCATGTGGGGTTTTTTTAGAGAAGACAAGTGGCAGATAGATGGCAACTGTTCTCTAGACAAGAAACATGACACTTTTCTTCATTTTATTCCCAGCAGAAGACATCCAAGCCTGGACACAACAAGGTAAGTCCTTGTCGCGAATTCCTCGCGGCACTTTTAGCGGAATGCTCAGAGTCCCAGGTTCTTTAGTGCAGTATTTATTATTGTGAGCTCAATATATATACAAATATCTACAGAAGCAGTTCATCTAATCAGACAGAGTACCTGCACCTTGAGGCAAAAGAAGACTCCACACTCATCTACACCACTCCACCACTATTGGACAGGCTTCCCTTTTAAACCGGTGACAGCCAATCACATTACTGCTGCGTCATTCTGACCCAGCACTTCCACAGAGAGTATTGGATCTGTAGCCTTATTGGAGTTCACTGATTGGGTCTGCGTTGCTCCGGGACAGGAGGAAGGAAGCCAAATGACACCAAGGTTGATTCAAAGAAGAAAGAGTTTATTCTGCTCTCCGGATAGCAGAAGGTACTTGCGTGATCAAGTCTACAGCAAGTCCAAAGGAATTTTAGGTGGTTCACCGGGGAGTCCCCCGGTGTCTTCCGACACCGGTACGTTCTCCTGGTCAGTGTTATCAGCAAGCCAGATGTCTCTCGCACATGGACAGCTTGAGCGCATCCCACGCCTCACTTGCTGTCACCTTATCAGCTACGTAGACTAGCTGGCTGTCGTCCATTCCAAGGATGATCATAGCCAAGGCTTTCTCATCCTTTTCATCCTCCTCAGGGGGCTGTGGTGGATCTTCCACCACTTTCCACAGGCCCTCACGCTTGAGGAAGTGTTGCATGCGGACTGACCAGATGCTGTAGTTCATGGCCATCAGCTTCTCCAGCAGCACGCCAGCTCTGGACTGCTCCATTGCTGCAGCTCCCCTCCAGCACCCACGGCTAGATAACAGCCACCTGTACTCATGCGCAGCAGAAGTGTGCTGGGCCCATAACCCTGTCACGAATTCCTCGCAGCGCTTTTAGCAGAAAGCTCAGAGTCCTAGGTTCTTTAGTGCAGTATTTATTATTGTGAGCTAAATATATATACAAATATCTACAAAAGCAGTTCATCTAATCAGACAGAGTACCTGCGCCTTGAGGCAAAAAAAGACTCCACACTCATCTACACCACTCCACCACTATTGGACAGGCTTCCCTTTTAAACCGGTGACAGCCAACCACATTACTGTGGAGGGAGGCTGGGGACACCTGTAAGAAGCTGCAGGTGCAGGTATTAGTCCTCTAAAAAAGCGGGAAGAGCCTAGGGTCAGCGTATCTAGGACAAAAGTGTGTCATGAGAATGAAATATGAGGCTGCTGGGTTAGACCAGCATCCTTATCTCACAGTGGCCAACCAGATGCCCATGGGAAACTGGAAAGCAGAATTCGAACACAGAGCACTCTCCCCTTCCTGTGGTTTCCAGCAACTGGTATTCAGAAGCATTCCTGCCTCCAACAGTGGAGGCAGAGCAATTAGGACATGCTGAACTTGTCAACTTTCAAATTCCCCAAATGAGGAGTACTAAAGAGTTGTAATAGGGACGCGGGTGGTGCTGTGGGTTAAACCACTGTGCCGTTTGGGCTTGCCGATTGGAAGGTCGGCGGTTCGAATCCCTGCGATGGGGTGAGCTCCCGTTGTTCGGCCCCAGATCCTGCCCACCTAGCAGTTCAAAAGCACATAGTGCAAGTAAATAATAATAATAATAATAATAATAATAATAATTTATTTATATCCCACCCTCCCCAGCTGAAGCCAGTACTGCTCCGGCTGGAAGGTAAACGGCATTTCCGTGTGCTGCTCTGGTTTTGCCAGAAGCGGCTTAGTCATGCTGGCCACATGACCTGGAAAAACTGTCTGTGGAAGCGGACAAATGCCGGCTCCCTCGGCCTTAAAGCGAGATGAGCTTTAAGCCCAGAGTCGTTTGCGACTGGACTTAATTGTCAGGGGTCCCTTTACCTTTACCTTTAAAGAGTTGTAACGTGACTTGGGAATTCAGAAGATGTGTAAAATTGCATACAAATCATTAAAACAATTGCCTAGTACTTGCAATCTATTATTATTATTTAGTATTACCCGACATTTTCAGACGGTAAAATTGAAATTCTTTGGTTTTCCAAAAGCAGTTGATGTAGCTGGTGGGGTCTCCTCCCTGTGACTCACCCAAACCTTCCCCAACCCTTAGAACACCCTCTATAGATACTATGGACTCAAGCTGCGGGATTCCAGGAGCGCAGAGACAGTCCACCAGTACCTGCACTTACTCCTGAGGTTGCCTCTCGAAGAGGAAGCAGACAGAGAGGTGAGTGAATGTGTGGGATGTCAGGGGGGAGGAGAGCCAGCGGGACTGGGACTGCGCTCACACGGAGACTGTCCTGGAAGAGCCTCCTCCTTCTGAACCCTCCTGATTCAAGCGCCTCCCCAGGCTGCTCCCCAGTGTCCCACCACCACAATCCAGGGTCCCCCACTCTTACTCATCCAGCCAGTCCCTGACATTACCCCACCAGCCCTCTGTCCTGATTTCCGGATTGGTCTCTGCTCATGACCTTCCTCCCTCCAAAGATTTTGTACCCACCCACTCACCCCCTCAAAGCCTCTTACAGGAGCAACTGCTTTTCAGCATTCAACATATCTGGGCAGATTTGTTTAGTTTTGGGTTAGATCAGAGCAGCCAGCAAGTGGCCCTCAATGCCTTTCTTGGCAGCCCTCAGCAAGCTTGGAGGCACCCCTACACACCTGTAGGCCTTGCACTGCCTTCCCAAAGCTGGGTAAGGAGGTGCTGGGCTTGGGGAAGGAGGCAGGTGTGATCTGTCAGGGTCCTAGGGTCCTCAGTTAGCTCTTTCCCACCTTTGGCAAGAAGGTGGGAAGGCTCTAGGTCCCGCCAGAGCCTTGTGCCTCCTTCCCAAAACCCAGCGCCTCACCTGCCTACCTTTGGGAAGGCAGCATGCGGGCCGGGGCGTGTGTGTCAGATTTTGGCCTTGCTCCCCTCTCCCACACGACAAGTCAGTGTGCGGCCCACAGGTTCTGTGCTGAACTACTCTTGTGGCCCACTTGGTATGAGAAACTGGAGCACCCTGGTTTAGATGGTGCATATTCCTGCTCTGGCGCCTTTGGGTGAGCGGTGGATTACAAATACTTCCAGGGAATAAATGATGCATTTTAATGTAGTTGAGTATTTAATGAAGCCAAGAACTGTATCACAAGATTTGAAAATGTCAGAATGCAAGGCATCCTTGCGTTGCAAGCTGCACGAGTCTGGGAGGTGTGGTCTGGTCAGTTCACATCAGAATCCACAGAAATATCGTTCTTCAAACCACCCCTATTATTATCCGGGATGAAAGGATCTCTTCAAATTGGTTCTCTAAGTGTCTCATTTCTCCATTCTTAAATTTGGTTCCCCACATTTCACAGGAATCTGCTTACAGAATCACATTTATCCTCCATCCCTCATGATCAGCTTAGCTTAATGGTTGCCATCAATTTCATTTTAATTGATTTTATTTAATTTTTATAATGAAATGTTTTTAGAATGTTGTACTATTTAATTGTTGTTAGCCGCCCTGAGCCCAGCTTTGGCTGGGGAGGGTGGGATATAAATAAAATTTATTATTATTATTATCACTAATTGCAATCAAGAAAATGACATGTTTGACGTGCCTCATTCTCCCTAGGGAATTTCTGAGGCTATCGGTGTGGCTTCAAGCACCCATATTTCACAGGTGCTGATGGCAGTGCGGGACTTCGGCCACGCAGCCATTGCAAGGAATACTGAGACGTCTGAGGTAAGGGTGTGAAGTGAGGAAGGAGCGTAGCAAGAGTGTAGGTCAGCCATCCCCAGCCTGGTGCCCCTTCCCCATCCGTGTGTTTTGAATTGGAACTCCCATCAGCCCCTGACAGCATGGCCAATGGTTAGACGAAGATCCTGGCGGATTGGATCCTTAGCGGCTCTTTACATCCACACCAAAGCATGTTGGAAAAGAACGAATCCTGCCCCATTTCCAAACATGCTCTTTTTCAAGGGATGGGATCCTTACCATTCCAAAAAGGCAATTGGATCTGCTCTCAGTATGGAAGCCAGACAGCTTCCTCTGTGGGTATGTCTCAGTCATCCTTCTGAAGTGGGCTCCAGCAGTCCTGTCTCTGTGGCTCCAGATCCTAGATCTGAACTGATCCCTTGGCTCAGTCAGTCAGTCAAACAGATTCGTTAGAAACCATTGGTCACCCCCCAAAGTACACTGACCCCTGTTTTTAGGTTGGTTGTCAGATGGTTGGTTGGCATTTCTTCAATAGTGGAAGCTAATGGGGATCCCAAGGGTCATCTAGTCCAACCCCCTCCAATGCAGGAATCTTAAGCATCCCTGAGAGATGGCCATCCAACCTCCAACGAAGAAGAGTCCACAACCTCCCAAGGGAGAGTGTTCTGCTGTCAGAAAGCTTTGAATGAAGAACCTCTTAGAGTTTGGAAGAGGGGACCCCTCTCCAACTGAGGGGAGGGAGCAGAACCCAAGAGAGAAGGCAGGCGGCAGGCTGGGAGAGGCAGAGAGAAAGAGGGGAGAGGTTTCAGCTGCACCCCCTGCCAAATTTGCTCTCGTGCAAGGGTTCTTCTGCCTTACGGGAGTGCCTGCTGGCCCCATTCAACTATGTTCTAGAGTAGACCCACTGAATTTAATGAAGATGACTAGACCCATTCATTTCGACAGGTCTACTTGAAGCAAAGCATAGTTGAGTGTCGCTCTCTGTGTTCACCTCCATATATTTGTCAATTAAGCGAATTATTACAAAGGCATGTGAGGAGAATCAGAACTTACAGGGTTAAACAGTTCTGTGTGACGTCTCACATTCTGAGGCGTGGTTATGTTCACATACGGGAATCTTTCTTTGTGTGTGAGTTTCCTTTCATTTTTGGCTGAGAGGCGAAAGGATGTCTGCTCTTTCGCCGGGCTGATTTATGATGTTTTTCTACTCATTAAAAGACTGTTGGAGTTTAGCAAGAAGCCTGCATTCAGTCTGATTTATTATCCACACACAAGGCAACAGTTTCTGCCGCTGCAAAACTCTGCTAAGGACTATGCTAAGAGAGCTAAGGGAGCTCAAGTTTTCTATCGGCACAGACGTCCATCGGCGCAGCAGAAGTGTACTGGGCGCCATCTTATCTCACAAGGCATAGTAACTGCGTGCGGATCTAACAGTTCCATAACCTGAGGGGGCCTTGGGGTCATGTGCCCCCGACTCTCCAATTCTCCAACCCAGCTGGAAGGAGATCAGATCCTTTTCCTTCCACTTTCAGTTAACTTCCCTCAAGCTTCCCTCAAGGGAGCAGGAGCCGATGAGTCCAAGGCTCATTCACACAATAATAAACCATAGTTTATCACAGAGGTAACCAAAATGGTGCCCTTCAGATGCTACAGACTGCAACTCCCATCCCTCCTGACCTCTGGCCATGCTGGCTGAGGCTGATGGGAGCTAGAGGCCAACCTATGTTGATGCCCTCTGGTTTATTGTTACATCTGAACGCAGCCCTGAACTCTCTTGTGCTCTGCCATCCAAGAGAAATGAAACCCAGGAGTGTGGTACCTCTGGATTTTTGCTGTGAGTTGGTAAATGACCAAGGAAATTTCCCAACCCTCACTATGGAGAAGATGAGCAGATCCACCTGGTTCATTTTAATTTTTAAAAAGCAGCTCCCATGGAAAAGAGCACCAGTGGTCAGTCTACCCTACACTGTCCTGCACTTTCTCCCTGGTTGACTGACCGAACCCAAAGAGAACACCTTCATGGTTCCTCATCATCCTGGGGAAAAAGTGACCAGTGGGGTGTCACAGGGTTCTGTCCTGGCCTGTTGTTGTTCCACTTTTTTAAAAATAAAAGACTTGGATGAAGGAATTGAGGGGATGCTCATCAAATTTGCAGATGACACCAAACTGGGAAGGGTAGCCAATGCCACAGAAGACAGAATCGGGATTCAAGATAACCTTAACAGATTGGAGAACTGGGCCCAAACTAACAAAATGAAATTCAATAGGGTCAAATGTCAGGCTCTATATTTAGGCAGGAAGAACCCGATGCACATATATAGGGTGGGGGAGCCCTGGCTTGCCAGCAGTTTGAGTTTCCTGGAGGAAAAAAAATACAAAATTTGTAAGTCTGCACAACAAGTTGTTGTTGCTTAGTCGTTTAGTCGTGTCCGACTCTTCGTGACCCCCTGGACCAGAGCACGCCAGGCACTCCTGTCTTCCACTGCCTCCCGCAGCTTGGTCAAACTCATGCTGGTAGCTTCAAGAACGCTGTCCAGCCATCTCGTCCTCTGTTGTCCCCTTCTCCTTGTGCCCTCCACCTTTCGCACAACAACTTACTGACTACTAATATTTTCCCAGCTGCTAAAAGGTCCCAACTAAATGGTGATTTGTCTCCAATTGCACTTAAGGTTCCCAAACTCACTTTCCCCATCCTTTCCCTCCAGAATACCAGCGAGACGAATGCCAGTATCACCGTCATCCTTTGCTGTGGTCAAATGGCATCCGGGGCACGGCAGGATGACCTCCCCCTTTTTATAGACCTCATCACAGAGGAGCTCCTCTTCCAATTCCAGAACAGCAGGAAGGTATGGCTCTGATTATCACACGGACTCCTGTTGTTTGTTCTCTCAGCTATACCATACTTTTCCGTGTATAAGACGAGGGTTTTTTTTATTATTATTAAAAAATGATGTTTAAAAATGAGGGTCATCTTATACACAGAGAGTGCATTGGGGGGACGTGGGTTTGGTTGCCGCTGCAAGCCGGAGATAGTCAACAGCTATTGTGTGCGTTATTGGTGGCTGCAGCAAGGGGTGGTGTTGATTGGCTGTCGCTGCGGAAATTGGGAAGGCGATTGGCGGCTTCTGCCGGCGAGGGACAGACAATAGGTGGGTTTTGTGACATGTGTGAGTGGCAGCATAGGTTCAGCGGGTGAGCAATTTTTGGAATCCCCTCCCCCAAATAGCTGAACAACTGTGGGTAATCCTACCCCCGAAAAGCTCAGCAACTCTGGGCAATCCTTTCCCCATTTTCTTAATTTGGAGTCCCCCAAAATAGGGGGTGTCTTATACTCGAAAAAATATGGTATATTCTGCCTTTCTCCTGTCATACGTCTCCAGGAGGTGTGCAACCATTTCCCCCGTGGTCACCATCCAGGCACTGAGCAGACCTCCTGAGCTCCATCAAGGTCCTTGCACCACATGCCTTCAGACTGTGCCCTAGGGCAGGGTTTTTGGCTTCATCCACCGAAGGGTTGTAGACTGGGGTGTATACTGGCTCCACACTTAGGACCAGATGGGGCATTACAGCGGTACCTTGGTTCTCAAACTTAATCCATTCTGAAACCAAAGCGTTCCAAACCAAGGCATGCTTTCCCATAGAAAGTAATGCAAAATGGATTAATCTGTTCCAGACTTTTTTTAAAGAAACCCTAAAACAGCAATTTAACATGAATTTAACTATCTAACAAGACCACTTCTGGGTTAGGGTTAATTTTTGGATTGGTATCTGAAGAAGTGTGCATGCACACGAAAGCTCATACCTAGAACTAACTTAGTTGGTCTTTAAGGTGCTACTGGAAGGAATTTTTTGTTTTTGGATTGGGTTAGTGTTAGGGTAAGGATTAGAATTAGGATTAGGGTCAGTGTGGCTTTATGTTTCCTTGTGATTTTGATTCAAACTCAATTTTATAAAATCCCTTCTCCTTTCAGAATGAGGCTTTGAAGAAGAGCTTTATGAAGGCAGCAACTCTAACAACCAAGGCGCTTGTGCAATTGAATGTGGGATATGTCACCTTCCCCCACAAAGACGAGCTCACCTTCTGCATCACAGTGAGTAAAAAGAAAAAGAAAAAAAGAGGGGGAATCTCCTGGGGTTTCTTTTCAGAGCGTTTTTTCTTAAAAATAGCTGTGTAGGTCTAGCTCTGGGTTGCATGTTCTGATCATCTGGCCCCAAACCATTTCTGGGTGGTCACGTTCTGCTCCAACTCAAGTTTCCAAACCCACTTGAAAGGCAGCCCTACATTGTGGCAACCTCAGCAGGATGTCACCAGTGCCTAAGTAAAAGAGGCTAGGTTCTCCCAGGAGGAGAGGGCTGTCAATGGCTCCCAGCCATGATTGCTATGTTCTACCTCCACAGAGGAAGGAAGCAATGTTTCTGAATATAGTTGCTGGAAGCCACAGGCGGGGAGAGGGCTCTTGGGCTCATGGTCTGCTCCCTGGTTTCTCACAGACGTCTGGTTGGCCACTGTGAGAATGCTGTGAGGATGCTGGACTAGATGGGCCCTTGGCCTGGTCCAGAAGGCTGATCTTATGCTGTTCTTATGCGGTAGAGCTCTGCCCAGGAGAAAAAGGGATCTTATTCCCAGATCCAGGAAGCCCACTCTCCTCCCCTAGGAGGACCCACTTGCCAATTGCAAAGAAGTTGTCAAGTGGGCTGGATAGAGAGCACAACTCAGGGCTTGGTGTGGTGGTGGCAGGGATGGCGCCTCCAGTTCCCTGACATGCTGTGTGCTTCCCCACCACAGGAGGTCATCAAAGAGGAGCCAATGGCATCACTCACCATCTTACAGCCCGCAATGGAAACGATCATTCGCATGACGTAAGTACGGCCAGACACAGTACATATTTCTTCACCAGGTTTATGGACTGCTGGGTGCTGATCCTTTCCTCTCCCCTTCTTTCTCTTTTCAGTGCCTTGAGACCACGCATGGACCCCCTGCTCCGGTCTCAGCTGCTACAAAAAACCACCAGGAAGGTCTTCCAATTGCCATCATTGCAGGTTACGAAGGTCAAAGCCGGGAGCTCCGTGCCGGCAACACAGAGCCAGGTGACTGGACCTTCTGCTTCTGGAGGAAAATGGGGTTGCCAGGTTAAAGGATTTGAGGGCAAAGAGTCTGAGCCGTGTAAGCTGCAAAGAATGCTGCCCGAGACACTTGACCCATCACAATGATGTAACAGCCAGAGACTTGGGGTGTATATTTTTGATTTTAATCCTGTTTCCATATTTATTGCATTTCACCTTTGGCTAGAATGCATCCACGAATGATTCCTGCATGCCTGCATTTTGTGACTCTCATGCCTCCCTCCTACGCTGCATTTAATTTTATTTGTTTGCTTGTTTGTTTATATGCTGCCCATCTGACTGGGTTACTCTAGCCACTCTGGGCGGCTTCCAACAAATTAAAACACAGCCAGACATCAAATATTTAAAACTTCCCTATGCAGGGCTGCCTTCAGATGTCTTCAGATGGAAGTATAATGATGTATCTCTCTGACATCTGATAGGAGGGTGTTCCACGGGGTGGGCCCCACCACCAAGAAGGCCCTCTGCCTTGGAACACCCCAAGGAAGTTGAGCCCAGTGTGGAGTCCTGTATCTTTATATCACATGACCTGTAACCTTATATACATCAAGAAACGTTTGATGTTTATGACTCTTTGTGTGCCTTGCTTGAACCCCTGCATAAGCTTTGTTACGAATTTGGACTAGAAGGCTCCAGAGCATATGGGATTTCCATGGGGGTCTTCAGCTTCTAACTGCTTTTGCTTCTCTCCTTCCAGGACTGTTATCAACAAACTATCGACATCTGGCTCAACATGCTCACCAGCTTGCTGTCGGAGGCCCCCTCTCTGGAGACGCTGCAGAAGATATTAGTGGTAAGGGAGTCCCCAAGGTGTCAGAGCAGGGGGAAGCAGCAGCTCCCATGCCGGAGGACAGACCCTCTTGAAATGATTGCACGGGGGGCATCTGTGGCCAACTCGCTGGTTGTGGGTGCTGATGGTCAAGTGGGCCTCTGTTCTGCTAGCAATGCTTGTGCAAGGCACACAAGATATGTCCTCTGCTGATGGCCTGTGGGGAAGGGCCGTGGCTCGGGGCAGAGCATCTGTCTTGCATGCCCAAGGTCCCCGGTTCAGTCCTCAGCACTCCAGGTGGGGCTGTGAAAAGGCTCTCTGTCTGAAAGGCCAAAGGGCCAACTGCCAGTCCTCATTACCTGTGGATCAATGGCTGGGCTTGGTCTAAGGATGCTTCCTGCATTCCATTGCTATGGCTGTGGTGAGGTGTATGTTGTATTGTTGTAATTATCACACACACAAACACACCAATGACAGATTGCAGGGCAGTTCACAACATAAAAATACAAAATCAGAACAGAAAATGCATAATAAAACAAAAGCAACCCAAGAGCCAATTAATATCTAATTCTACTAAGCTGCCTCGAGTCCCTGTCTGGGAAAAAGGTGGGCTATTATTATTATTATTAATAATAATAATAATAATAAACAAATTGCAGCAAACTTTCTCCTTTACAAAACAACCCCCTTTTGCAATTTGTCCCCTCTATGAAGCTTTGTGAATTTGCAAACCTGGATTAAGGGTTGTCCTTCCATGTGATGACGATGATTTCTCTCCCGCAGCACACAAATGGCTGGATTGACTCCACAAAAATCAGTGAGAGGCAAAGAGCAGTCAAGACCACCAACGTACTCCTGAAATATGTCTCCGAGCATTTGGACTTTGATGTGAGTGACCAAGGCTTAACGCTGCAATTTCAAATCGTATTGCGTTGGAAAGTTCAGGTGTGAACTAGATGAAAGCTGTATGGCATGGCCATTCCAGGGGAAGGTGCCAGCCAGTGCTATTTTTCTAGAAAAAGAGGTGCCAGGACTCACCATGAACTCACCACCCTTGTTCTCTTATAATGGCAATAGTGCCCACCTGAGAGGTGCCAGTGTTAGCTTTTTGCAGTATAGTAGCACTGCAGAGAGCTTGCTGGGGAGACAATGCATAAAAAGGGACTCAAAAATAACTTAAACAAGATTTTAATAACAAAAACAAAAACTCCTTATACACTAAATACACCAACAACAAACCAGACCCAACCACCAACCCATCCCCCAGGGTAATGGGAAAGCTAGGTGCTGCTCCTTATATACTACACCCAAATGCTGACACAGACAAATAATGGTTTGTGTCTGGGACTTCCATTCAAATGGACAACCTTTATAACAAAACACCATACCAGACACACCCCTGCAATTATTTTGTTCCACTGCATGAGATGCATCGCAGAAAATTTCAAAACCTTTGTCAATACATGATGTAAACTGCAACCTATAATGTTTGGTATGTTTAAGGTACATTACCACTCTCTTAAGAGCAGAGAAACATTGCGTAGTGGGCTTTTCCACAAATTTTGCCAGAAAGTGAAAGGCATAAGTTATATCTGGTCTTGAGATTCTTTGAATGAAATTTAGCTTGCCTATAGCAGAACGATACAAAGTTTTGTTAGGAAATGGCTTATCTTCACCTGTAAAGGTGAAACCACATACCATAGGCGTTTCCTTCCCATTTGCATTTTCTTAAACCCATTTTGAATCAATAAGTCTCATTTCTGGGGTTTGTGGTACAAGAGACCAGGTGTTATGCTCTTTTAAAGAAGCTATCTCAGAGTTGATAGCTTTATACCAATTTACTTGGTGCTTAGGTAAATTCTGAACATCATCGTAGCTTTTTGGCTCAAAAACCGCCTTATTGGCATACACAGTATTTAAAAGTTCATCTGCAAAACGTTGTGGCTTCTGTCTCTTTCTATCTGAACGTCTTAGTCCGGAAGGAGAGTCAGACTCCTCAGACTTAATGGGACTAAGTAAACTACTAGTTTCAGGTTGTAAATCATCATTGTCAGACTAAAGAGGTGCCTGTAGGCTAAGATCACGGTCAGAAAACTCAAGAGAATCTAACCTCCCCTCGGGTGCCTGTGACTTTAAATCATCAAACAAATTATCAGATTCAACAGGCTTTTTCTCTTGTTCCATTAATTCAGAAGCACCATTTCCTGCTGCTGCTGCTGCTTCCTCTTCTTCCTCAGTATCATTTATACCGTTAGTATCTTGGAAAACAGCAACGCCATTCCAATTTACAGTTTGTATCATGCTTCTGGTAATATGAAATTTGCCAGTTGCTGGTATGTAAATTCTGTACGCCCCCTTCTGGTAGCCCATTAATTTTCTCAGAACACTACACTCACCCAATTTCTGCTTAGCGGGATAATGCATAATTACATCTGAATCCCAAATGCGTAGGTATTTCAGATTAGGGCATTTTTTAAACAGCTTCTCATACGGGGTGACATCTAAACCAGAATGATAACTGCAATTTCTAACGTAACAAAAGGCATTGAGCGCTTCAGCCCAAAAGACTTTGGGCAGATTAGCATCGTACAGATAAGTTTTAACCCCTGCCTGCAGGTCATGCTGCACAACTTCAACAAGCCCATTTTGCCAGGGACTTCGGGGGCAAGATAACTTGTGAGTAGGCCCCTGTGCCTCAGAAAAAAATTCCCCGCCCCGGTCAGAAAACAGATACTTAATTTGTTTGTTAAAATGCATTTTTACCCAGTTGCAAAAAGCTCTGTACTTCTCAAATGCTTGGGACTTCTCAGCTATTGCATAAGTCCAACAATATCTACTATACTGGTCTATCAGGGTAAGCCAGTACTTAGAACCTCCTAATGATGGTGGGAGTGGCCCAACTAAATCACAATGTGCATGCTCAAATGGCTCAGTTATTTTCCTATCTGAGCACCTACCCTTGCGTGCAACCTTAATCTTATTCTTGCAACAGGATAGACATTGCATAAAGAATTTACATGGTTTTAAGTTTAGGCCATTAACAATATTCTTTGTCTTAATTACATCAGCAAAATTCAGGTGTCCCAGAATTCTGTGTGCTTCATGGACACACCCGGAATGTGGCCTTACACTCCTCAACCCCTGGCTTGACTGTGCTGCTCTGCAATTTATAGGCGATTGGGAGTAGGTGTGAAAATACAGTCTATATAATCAGAGTCCCGGGCATACAATAGACATTTGTTCCCATTGAAAAACTCACACATTGACTTTAAGAAACGCACAGTTATGCCTTGACGAGCAAAACTTCTTACTGACAATAAATTGTCCACTGACGGGCAGTAAATGCAGTTCGCTATCGTAATGTTTAAAGAGTCAAGTTTAATAGTACCCCTGCCAAGCGACTGCAAGACTTGTGAATTGGCTAAATGTACATTACCAATTTCCTCTTCGAAAGAAATAAACAAGCTTCGATTGTTGCAAATGTGCTGAGATGCTCCTGAGTCCACAATAAAAGACTTCCACTTGGCACCTTTATTTCTTTTACGATCTGTAGTCCGAGCATGAAAAGCTCGCGGCTCGTTTCTGTCTTTACGGTACAATGTCGGCTGCTGGGCTGATGACTGTGACTGACGAACAGAAACAGACTTGGGAGTACTTTGCTTTCTTTTGGATCTGCAGTCCTTTGCAAAATGTCCCTGCTTATTGCAGAACCAACAACGCTTTGCAGCTTTAAATGCAGTCGTATCAACACAAGTTTGCATATGGCGTTCCTCATTGTTTCTGGAAATAGGAGTGCTTATGGCACAAGCCTCCCTTCTATCCAACTCGCCCATTAATCGTGCCGTTATTTTTTTAAAATAAATTTTTATTAAGATTTTAAAGGTTACAAAAAAATAAGAAAAAATACAGTCAAAAAAGAAAATAAGAATAAAAAAAATACATATATCAAAATACAGAAAAAAGAAAGATAAAAAACAAAGGTAAAAAGAAAAGAAAGAAAAAAAGCAAATCAAACCTTTAACTCGCTTAGTTGCAATCACTTATTTCCTTGACTTCCTCATGCCTCCCATTTTTGTATTCTAATTCTGTTAGATATTCTAGCAAATCCTTCCAACCTTGTTTTTATCCTAATAGTTTATCTTAACATACTATACTTCCCCTCTTTATATTTTAATTCATATAAATATTTCAACACATCCTTGATCTTAATTTTATCCTCATATCTTATCTTAATATACTGTAATTTTCCATTCTTTCCTTCACCAAGTTATCATCCACTTTAACTTTGTTTAATCTTATTTCCCATTAAAACTTATATATCTGTACTTATTCTTAAGACATTTCCCCTAAGGTCAAAGAAAAAATTCAATTCCGCTATTTTCCCATCTCTCATTAAAAAAAAACAAATTTATATTATATATACTTTAGATTCCCAATTTTCTTTCACCAAATCCCCTCCCCGGTTTCAGCCCCTCAATAGTTCCATTAATCTCGGAAAACCATTAGCCCGGAGATCTTAAATCCGAGGCTCTTAAGTCTCTCCCCTGTCCCCTCTGCCAGTCTTTTTGATAGTCTTTAATGTTGAAAATCAGATCTTGGGGAAGCCCCAACCCAACAGTCATCATATTACTTCCTGCCAAACTTCCATAGTTAAAAGTAGGGCCTATAAAGTATTCCAAATCTTGTTTCACACTCTTTTCAAATCCAAAGGCCCCCAAAGCTCCAATCTTCCAATCTCCACCTGGCTCGGATTTATATTCCAAAGGTCATTTGATCTCCACATAGGGTGATCTCTCCATCTTTCATCTTCCAGGCCAAACCAGGCTTCCATCTCCAAATATTTACTTCTCCTAGTTGTCATCATGTAGGGCCTCAAGTAGTAATCCACTATTGGCCTCTGTAGGGTTACGGCTCCCCCTTTCCTCACTTTGCTCACAACAAGATTCTCCTTTTCAAATTTTTCAATTTGTTCAGTTGAAAGAGGTTCCTGTGCTTGGTTCTTGTCCACTTCTTTGCCAAAACCTACTTTTGTTTCCAAGATTACCACGTTAGTAGCCATAACATTTATCTGGTCTTGCAGCTTTCCCAAGAGATAAAATGTCCTGTTCAGTTCACACTCGATTTCCTTCCTAACAGCCATACTTAAATAGTCTAAGGTCAAAAACTAGTTTCTCAAGGCTTTTATCTTTAGCTGCATCCTTACGACAATAACCCAAAGCTCCCTCTAGAGGGATTCAAATTCTTTTTCACTCCTTCCAGCACAGACCCAAAGGTCCCATACATTGAATTATAACAGTTCCTTTCTTCCTTTTAAACATAAAGTTGTAACAAAAACAGGCAGTAGAAACAAAGTCCTTCTTTTGTATCCTAACAGCTAACTTGACAGCTGTCAAATCACTGTCAACGGGCTCACACAGACCACTCCCGGGTCTGGGGATGTGGCACTTCAATTTCACGGATTTTAACCTTCTCCTGCAGGTTCCCCTGCTTCCAAAAAAGATATTGATGATAGTTTCAATCAATGGAATTTAGGTCCTTTACACAAAACTCTCCACGACCTTAGTTAACTGGTTCTTTGCTTCAGTTTATTTACAGAAAGGGGAGGCAGACTTCCTGTTTGGACCTTCCCTGATCGGTACCAATTTTTTTTAAAAAAAAAAAAAACTTTAAATACTTTAGAATTCCAATTTCCGTTCTACTCACGGGTTGTTGTTTAAAATCCATTTGTCCACAAGAAAAAGTCAGCGCGCTCTGGCAACGGCTACGCGGCTTCACTCCGTAAAAATAGCGGTCGATTCAAAACACCGCGCTGCTCACCCCACGTCACTTCGGAACCCCCGAAAAGGGGTTTCCCTGTGGGTAGGGGGGCGCTCCTGGTGTCAACCGAATCCCACGTTCCCAGGCTTCATCCACCTGGGATTTCTAAAGGGTCTCCGCCTTCGCCGCAGCGGTACGACCCGAATTCCACGGAGCGGGTTCCTCTCAGTCAGAGGAATGCTGCCATTGTCGATGGCGCTAACCCAGAAGTCCACTAATCATGCCGTTACCCCTTCCACGGTTAATTGTGCTGGTGGAACGGCAGATATCTGGCTAAGCTACACCATCAAAGTCCTCATTAAGGGAAGAAAGAATGATAAAAACATACTGAATATAAGGTATCTCCATGTCCCTTCGAATTAATTCGCAGTGTATTGCCTCCAGACGTCTCAAGTGTGCTGCCAAATCACTACCAGGCTGCAACTTGGTCTGGTACAGCTGCTTGAAAAACGTCAATGCAGACACTGACTCTTTTCTTTTTTTTTTTAAATAATTTTTATTAAAGTTTTTCAATTTAAAACAAATTAAATCCAATTTATAATCTTTTTCCAATAACCAGGACTTCCCCTCCCCTCCCCCTCTTGTCTTCCAGTTTAACAAATCAATTCAACAAATTCTTATCCCCAGATTACACTTATCGTCAATAACCCAATTTTTCGAAAATTCCCATCCCCTAAGATCGACCTAATTCCCTTCCATGAGTTCCCCCCCTTCAGAAATAATGCAGATAAAAATAAACAAGTTAAAAAATAGTTTTGCACCCTTTGGATTCCAGATTTCCCTCCCCCCTTTACCGGTTGCGTTCCCAATATCCCTCGACATCTGATATCTTCCTGGGGTTCCCACATCTCACTAAACCCAGACCTCTCTAGTCCTTTACCAGTCATTTTTAAATTCGAGTGTCCAATCATAGAAGGAGTCTATCTCAAAAAGGGGCCCATTTCTTCTATCCAGATTTTTATATCCAGGAGCAAAAACTCCAATTTTATTTCTGTAAGCTTGTCAAATCTGAATGTCCCAAATGTTCCCACTTCCAGTTCTGTCCAGATCTTGTTATTTCATTATTCTTATTAATCACACTCCTCCTTTTTATTTTTTGCTTTTTCCCTGCTCTTCTGCCGAAATGTTCTATTTCCAAAAGTTTCTAGTTTCTCTGCAGAGGCTTGTTATTCAGGAGCAAAACATTGCGTCATGTCCCTTTCATTTACATCCATTGTTTTCTGTAGTGTGTAGACCTCTGTAGACAAAATAATGTTCCATTTCTGCAGTTTCCCAGGAGATAAAAAGTTCTGTTCAACTGTTCAAATTTCCAGTCAAAAACACTTGCAATATCCCTCAGCTCCTCTAGATGGATTTCAGTAACTGAGTTCCCTTCCAGATCACATCCACCAATCCAAGTAGCTTGTTGATCCTTATTTGAAACATTTTATATCCAATTTATAACCAATGTAACCGGCAAAGTCCTCATAACAAAGTCTCTGTTTTGTTCTTCCGTTTTGACAGCTCTTTGACAGCTGTCAAAACCTCCGTTCTCTTCCCCAGGCATTTTCACCGGTCGCTCCCGGGGTTCCGGGGGGGGGGTTGCTTTTTAGTTCAAATTCCACTTTTCTCCTCCAGCTCAATCTTATATTTTTCCCTTGCGAAGTCACTAATTCATCAAGATAAGGTTACTCTCGATCTTAGTTGTTAAGTCCTTTGTTTTGGCTCTTCTACAATTGGGGGGGGATGACTTCCTTTTTATACCCCCCCCTCCGCTCACTCCGGATTTTAAAAATTTATCCCTCTTTTTAATCCATATTCCAATTACTCAAATTTTCAATGGAAGAAGCCAGCGCTCTCCACCGAATGGCATGCGGCTTCGCTCGGCAGGGGAAGCGGCGGACTCAAAGCACCACCCCCCCAGGCGCCCGCTCCTTAGCCTTTAAAAAGGCTCTTTCACGGGCCGGGGGGGGCTCAAAGGTGCCAGCCGAGTCACCATGTCCATGGGGCTCCGGGCCCATGGTTTTTGCGGGTCCCCGCGTCGGAGCACGGAGGGAGCCCGCCATTCGGCGATGGCGCCAACCCGGAACGACACTGACTCTTTTCTAATATGCACTGCTGCAAGACTGTCCCACATTTCTTTGGCAGTTTTCTTATTTCTTATATAGACTACTTGCTGGTCACTGACTGCCAAATTAATTATTGCCCTGGCTTTTGCATCTCCTTTCGACCAAGCATTAGTTACAGGGTCAGGAGGGTCATCAGTTACATAGGTCCATACTTCTCTAGAGGTCAAAAGCGCCTCCACCCGAAAAGACCATAAACTATAGTTCTCATCTGTTAGCTGTGGGAACACCAGAGCCTTCTCAGCTTCTGGAACCCGGTCAACCATTCTGGAACTCTTCCAGACCCACAGAAACTACACTAGCAGGAGAAGGAGTTTTCAAAGCTTTCTCAGAGTCCAAAATAAGGCAGTCATCCACTCAGCAGCTGGGCCCATAACCAAAGATGTTAGCTATTTGCAGTATAGTAGCACTGCAGAGAGCTTGCTGGGGAGACCATGCATTAAAAAGGGACTCAAAAATAACTTAAACAAGGTTTTAATAACAAAAACAAAAACACTAAATACATCAACAACAAACCAGACCCAACCACCAACCAATCCCCCAGGGTAATGGGAGAGCTAGGTGCTGCTCCTTATATACTACACCCAAATGCTGACACAGCCATTCAACATTCAACCATTCAACATTCAACCATTCAACAGCCAGAACTGAGTTCCAGTGAGTTCTGGCTGGGGAAAAAGCCCTGGGGCAAGCCTAGGGTGGGCCACCTAAGCACAGCTCTCTTGCCCTGTGCCCCTCTGCCACCTTTGCCGACTGAGAGCCAGTGTGGTGTAGTGGTTAAGAGTGGTAGTCTCCTAATCTGGGGAACCGGGTTCACGTCTCCGCTCCTCCACATGCAGCTGCTGGGTGACCTTGGGCCAGTCACACTTCTTTGAAGTCTCTCAGCCCCACTCACCTCACAGAGTGTTTGTTGTGGGGGAGGAAGGGAAAGGAGAATGTTAGCCGCTTTGAGACTCCTTAAAGGGAGAGAAAGGCGGGATATCAAATCCAAACTCTTGGGGACTTTCGGGTTAGCGCCATCGGTAATGGCGGAATCCTTCTGACTAGGAGGATCTGCCTCGAGGAAATCGGGTCTGTACTGCTACGGCGAAGTGGAGACCCTTCAAAAATCACAGGCGGGAGAAGCCTGTGAGCGTGGGATTCGGCAGGCACCTTTTGGGCCCCCCCAATTCGCAGGGAATACCGATTACGGTTCCGGAGCGAAGCAGGGTGAGCGGCGCGGTGCTGTGAATCAACTGCTTTTTCCTTGGAGTGAAGCCGCACAGCCGTTACCGGAGAGCGCTGACTTCTTCCTGTGACAATTCGACCTCAAAAGCAACTACCCATGAATAGGAAAAATTGGAAGTATAAAAGGACGAAAAAGACTTAATTTGGCACCGATGCGGGGAGGTTTAAACAGGAAGTCCGCCTTCCGCTTTTGTAAATAGATCAAAGCAAAGAGACTACAAGCTAAAGTTTTGGAAATCCGACTGGAAAGGATTAATTTCCTAACACAAAAAGTATCAACCCCCCCTAGGAAGCAGGGGAAGGAGGGGGGAGTTTTGGACTATATATACCTGCAAGAGAGAGGGAAAGAAGTTAAAATCCACCGCTCAAAACTTGGGAACGGGCTGCCAATAGACAAAGACTGTTGTGCTTTGAACTGCGTATTAACTGTGAATAGACGACTTGCTGACAGCTAGCTCAGCAAGAGAGATACATTGTGGTTAGTTGTCCTCTTCTGCTCTTAAAAAGGAGGGAAAGTAACTGGAAAGTAACAAAAAATTGGAAGTGTTTATTTTTTTTATTTGAGTTTAAAAGGTGTCATTTTGGACTATTGCAACTGTTTCCACCTAGAGGAAGTTTCTGAAATCGATACTAGGGGAATTTTCCACTTGCAAAGAGAAACTGTGTAGCTGGGATTGACCTTGGCTCTTCTATTGTTTAAGTGTTATGGCACATGGGAAAGAAAAAGTAGACTCGTCATTCCCAGACAAAACAACAAGGTCTGGGAAGATTTGGCAGTGAAGACCATCAGCCGTTGGTCTCCCTACCCCATCTGCGACTGTACCAACACAATCTAAGCCTAGTGGAATGCCATCAGAAGATGTTTTAGCGATTGCACTGGCCAAGATTAATGAATCTTTGGAGCAACTTAATAAGAGGGTCGAAGAGACAAATAAGATGGTTGAAGAGACAAAGATGACAGTGGACGAGGCAAAAGTGAAGGTAGACGCAGCAACCACTAAAATTGACTTAAATACAGAAAGCTTAAATAGCTTGGGACAAAAGGTGAACACTAATACAGAATCTATTCAGAAATTGTTGCAGGAATCTACTTTGATCCAACAGACTGCAGATGAAGCTAAGGAAAAAGCTGCTGCTGTGGAATTTAAGATAACACAATTGGAAACAGAGAAAGTCCCAGATCTACAGAGGCAAATTGAGGACCATAAATTGACACTTTCTATGATTGAACTTAAGGAAAAACAGACGAATTTAAGGATTAGAGCTGTACCTGAATTAGAGAAGGGCAGTTTGATAGAATTTCTGACACAGGAATTTGCAGAGTTCTGGAAGTTGGATTTGAAACAAGAAGAATTCAAAATCGTGAGGGCCTTCAGACTTGGAAGAGGAGGAAACAAGAATAAAATAAGGGACTGTCTGATTACTCTCCGATCTAAAGAAGAGAGAGATAAAATTTTGGGTCTGCACTTTCAGAATTCTTTGACAATTCTGCAGTCGAGAGTGGAAATCTTTAAAGATATACCGAAACATCTGTAATGGTTATAAGGGGTTACTTGTGCGTAAGTTGCCGTCACTTTTGGCTAGATTGCCTGGCTAACCATGCTTTTGGCTGAAAGCCCTCACTCCATGGCAGTTCAGTCGCTTGCAGAATCCGTCAGTGGGCGTTTCTTGAACCTCTTCCAGCATAAGAGCTGTTTGACGCCAAGTCTCCGCCTATCTCCCTGCGTGGGACTCTTCTGCGCAAGGAAGGAGTGGGCAGAGGCGTGCCCGTGCTCTCTCCACTGGTCTCAGATGAAGGGTCCCGGAGACCTCTCTCTGAATCCTCCATCTCTCTCTTTTGGATCTTAGGTCCAACTTTGGAGATTTGGTTGCCCTGTTGAGAAGGAACAAAATCATCTTCAGGTGGGAATTTCCCCAAGGCCTATTCTTTAGCTTTAAAGGAAGAAAGATAAAGATAAGATCAGTGGAGGAAAAAGATAAGTTTTTGGGAAACCATGGAGAAGATCTGCAGAAAGAACTTGGAAAAGAGCCAAGAGTTTTGGACAGAAGTTCACCAAAAAGAGGGAAATCAACACCACTGACAGAAATAGATAAAGTACTAAGTGCTGTTGGAGGAGAAGCAGAGTAACTACATCATGGCACTGCAAGTATTAAGCTGGAATGTGAATGGACTCAACTCCCCGGAAAAAAGGCGAGAGTCTTTCATTTAATAAAAAAAGAACAATTGGATTTGATTTGTCTACAAGAAACACATGTGATAAGGCTACACAGGAAGATATTGAGCAATAAAAGATTGGGACATGAATTTATTTCATCAGACAAAGTTAAGAAAAGAGGAGTAGTACTTTATGCAAAATGAAATTGATGAATCAGGAAATAGAATGGAAGATCAAACAGATGAGACAGAAGACATTTGAATCGGCAAATAAATGTGGGAAACTGCTGGCTTGGCAAATGAAAAAAAGACAAAAACTTAATACTATTACTAATTTGGAAGTGGAGGGAAAGAATATACAGAATCCAGTGGAGATCAGGAAGTGCTTTCAGAGGTATTTAAACATCTATATACACAGGAGACTCAGAAAGAAATGGACATTGATCAATTTTTGAAAATAAATGGATTACAAAAAATCTCTCAAGAAAATAAGCTAATGTTGAATTATAAAATAACAGAACAGGAGGTAGAAGGAGCCATTCAGAACATGCAATTGGGCAAATCCCCAGGGCTGGATGGTTTCACTTCAAGATATTATAGATCCTTGAAAGAATGGCTAGTACAGCCTTTAAAGGAAGTTTGCAATGAAATACTGGAAGGGAAAAAGGCACCAGAGTCGTGGAAGGAAGCTTATATTACACTTATACCGAAAACAGAGTCTGAGAAGACACAGCTTAAGAACTACCGCCCCATATCTTTGCTCAATGTGGATTACAAATTTTTTGCTGATATTATGGCTAAAAGACTAAAAAAGGTACTAGTAGAAGAAATCCATAAAGATCAAGTGGGCTTTCTCCCGGGGAGACACTTGTCTGACAATACGAGGAATATAATTAACATTTTAGAAAAATTACAAGTGAATATTAACACCAAAGCAGTTTTGATATTTGTGGACGCGGAGAAAGCCTTTGACAATATTTCTTGGAGTTTCATGAAGAAAAATTTACAGGGAATGGGGGTAGGTCAAGGTTTTGAAAATGGTATAGGTGCAATCTATTCAGAACAAAAAGCTAAATTAATTGTAAACAATGTAGTCACAGAGGAGTTTAAGATTGAGAAAGGAACACAACAAGGTTGCCCAATCTCTCCATTGCTTTTTATATCGGTCCTGGAGGTTCTGCTTAATATGATTAGAAAGGACCAATTGATTAAAGGTATACAAGTCAGAGCTAAACAGTACAAATTGAAAGCATTTGCTGATGATTTGGTATTGACACTACAGGAGCCAGAATCTAGTACCAAAAGAGTATTGGAATTGATTCAAGAATTTGGTCATGTTAATAATAATAATAATAATAATAATAATAATTTATTATTTATACCCCGCCCATCTGGCTGGGCCTCCCCAGCCACTCCGGGCGGCTTCCATAAAAACCAAAAATACAGTAAAATATCACACGTTAAAAACTTCCCTGAACAGGGCTGCCTTAAGGTGTCTTCTGAATGTCAGGTAGTTGTTTATCGCTTTGACATCTGCTGGAAGGGCGTTCCACAGGGCGGGGGCCACTACCGAGAAGGCCCTCTGCCTGGTTCCCTGTAGCTTTGCTTCTCGCAATGAGGGAACCGCCAGAAGGCCCTCGGCGCTGGACCTCAGCGTCCGGGCAGAATGATGGGGGTGGAGACGCTCCTTCAGGTATACTGGACCGAGGCCGTTTAGGGCTTTAAAGGTCAGCACCAACACTTTGAATTGTGCTTGGAAACATACTGGGAGCCAATGTAGGTCTTTCAAGACCGGTGTTATATGGTCTCGGCGGCCGCTCCCAGTCACCAGTCTAGCTGCCGCATTCTGGATTAGTTGTAGTTTCCGAGTCACCTTCAAAGGTAGCCCCACGTAGAGTGCATTGTAGTAGTCCAAGCGGGAGATAACCAGAGCATGCACCACTCTGGCGAGGCAGTCCGCAGGCAGATAGGGTCTCAGCCTGCGTACCAGATGGAGCTGGTACACAGCTGCCCTGGACACGGATTTAACCTGTGCCTCCATGGACAGCTGGGAGTCCAAAATGACTCCCAGGCTGCGCACCTGGTCCTCCAGGGGCACAGTTACCCCATTCAGGACCAGGGAATCCTCCACACCTGCCCGCCTCCTGTCCCCCAAAAACAGTACTTCTGTCTTGTCAGGATTCAACCTCAATCTGTTAGCCGCCATCCATCCTCCAACCGCCTCCAGACACTCACACAGGACCTTCACCGCCCTCACTGGTTCTGATTTAAAAGAGAGGTAGAGCTGGACATCATCCGCATACTGATGAACACCCAGCCCAAACCTCCTGATGATCTCTCCCAGCGGCTGCATGTAAATGTTGAAAAGCATGGGGGAGAGGACAGAACCCTGAGGCACCCCACAAGTGAGAGCCCAGGGGTCTGAACACTCATCCCCCACCACCACTTTCTGAACACGGCCCAGGAGGAAGGAGCGGAACCACTGTATGACAGTGCCCCCAGCTCCCAGCCCCTCAAGACGGTCCAGAAGGATGTTATGGTCGATGGTATCAAATGCCGCTGAGAGATCCAGCAGAACTAGGAAACAGCTCTCACCTTTGTCCCTAGCCCGCCGGAGATCATCAACCAGTGCGACCAAGGCAGTTTCAGTCCCATGATGAGGCCTGAATCCCGACTGGAAGGGATCCAAATGGTCCGCTTCTTCCAGGCGTGCCTGGAGTTGTTCGGCAACCGCTCGCATGATTTAAGTTGAATAAGTTGAAAACTAAGGTTTTAGAGAAAAATCTAACAGTGATTGAGAGAGAGAAGTTTCAGAAGGAGACAGGATTAACATTGGTTAAGAAAGTGAAATACTTAGGGGTTAACATGACTGCTAAGAATGTGAATTTATTTAAAGATAATTATGAAAAATGTTGGACGGAAGTGAAAAAGGATCTAGAAATATGGACAAATTTGAAGTTATCATTGCTAGGCCGAATTGCTGCGATAAAAATGAATGTATTGCCAAGGATGGTGTTTTTGTTTCAAACACTGCAAATTTTGGACAAAATGGATTGTTTCAAGAAGTGGCAGAAAGATATCTCTAGATTTGTCTGGCAGGGCAAGAAATTTAAGATACTAACTGATGCTAAAGAAAGAGGTGGATTTGCCCTGCCAGACCTTAAGCTTTATTATGAATCAGCCGCATTTTGTTGGCTGAGAGAATGGCTGCTTCTTGAAAACATAGACATTTTGGACCTAGAAGGTTTTAATAATGTATTTGGGTGGCATGCATATCTGTGGTATGACAAGGTCAAAGCACATAAAGCGTTTAAAAACCATATTGTCAGGAAAGCACTGTTTAATGTCTGGATAAGATATAAGGATTTGCTTGAAAACAAAACTCCAAGGTGGTTGTCACCAATGGAAGCAAAGGCTCAGAAAAAGCTCAATATGGAGGCCAATTGGCCGAAATATTGGGAAATTTTGGAACAAGAAGGGGACAGATTAAAACTGCAGAGTTTTGAAAAACTAAAAAACAAAGTACGAGACTGGCTTCATTATTACCAAATAATGGAGGCTTACAATTTGGATAAGAAAATTGGCTTTCTGGTGGAAAAATCAAAATTGGAAACAGAACTGTTAGATCCTAAAACTAAGAATTTGTCAAGAATGTATAACTTGCTGTTGAAATGGAATACTCAGGATGAAATGGTGAAATCTGCTATGATTAAATGGGCACAAGATGTTGGACATAACATTATGATGGCTGCCTGGGAACAGTTATGGACCACAGGCATGAAATTCACAGCATGTAATGCCCTAAGAGAAAACTTAATGAAAATGATTTACAGGTGGTACATGACACCAGTCAAGCTTGCAAAAATTTATCATTTGCCCGATAATAAATGTTGGAAATGTAAAGAGACTGAGGGTACATTTTTTCACCTTTGGTGGACATGCCCAAGGATTAAGACTTTCTGGGAGATGATCTATAATGAAATGAAAAGGTATTTAAGTATACCTTTCAGAAGAAACCAGAGGCCTTTCTCCTGGGCATGGTTGGCCAATTGGTATCAAAGAAGGATAGAACTTTCTTTATGTATGCCACAACAGCAGCAAGAATACTCATTGCAAAATATTGGAAGACACAAGGTCTACCCACCCGGGAAGAATGGCAGATGAAGGTGATGGACTATATGGAACTGGCAGAAATGACTGGCAGAATCCGAGACCAAGGAGAAGAGTTGGTGGAAGAAGATTGGAAGAAATTTAAAGTTTATCTACAGAAACATTGTAAAATTAAGGAATGTTAGAAGGATGTTGGAATGAAGTTATGTGGTTTTAGCAGAAATGATATAAAGGTCTAAGTAAAAATGGATTGTTAATTGGTGAAAGAAGAGAATGTAAAATTATAGTATATTAAGATAAATTATTAGGATAAAAACAAAGATGGAAAGGATTTGCTGAAATATCTAATTGTTTTTGTTTTTTTTTTAAATAATATTTATTAGAAATTTCCAATTATAACAATATAAAAAACAAAACATCCCAATTTAAAATCTTATTTTCCATAACACCTTTCCAGGACTTCCCCTCACCTCCCCCTCTTGTATTCCAATTCTTACAAATAAATTCAGCAAATTCTTATCCCAAATTTTAAACTTATTGTCATTAACCCAATTTAAAAATATTTTCCCATCTCCTAAAATCGACCTGTTCCCTTCCACGCGTTCTCCTCTTTAATATACATAATAGATTAAAATATAATAAAATATAATATAATTTTACACCCTTTGGATTCCAAATTTCCCTCCCCCTTTTTCCCGGTTGCGTTCCCAATATTCATCAACATCTGATGTCTTCCTGGAGCTCCCACATTTATTTAAGCCATAGTCCTTTACCGGTCATCTTTAATTTTAGATGTCCAATCTTGGAAGGAGTCTATCTCAAAAAGGCCCATTTTTTCCATCCAGATTTTTATATACTTGGGAGTAAAAACTCCAATTTTATTTCTTTATACTTTTTCAAATCTGGATGTCCCAAATGTTCCCACTTCCAACTTTGTCGAATTCTTGTTGTTCTTGTTGTTCTTGTTGATCTCTCTCCTTCTTTCCCCCCCCCTTTTCTTTTCCTGTTTTCCTGCACAAATGTTCTAATTCCAAAGACTTCTGAATTCCTCTGCAAAGGCTCTGTTATTCAGGAACAAAACATGATACCAAGTCCCTTCCATTCTTCAATAGATAAGTCTATTGTCTGCTTTAGTATGTAAACCTCTGTAGTCAAAATAGTGTTCCATTTCTGCAGTTTCCCAGGAGATAAAAAGTTCTGCTCAAATTCAATGCCAACAACTTGTAATATCCCTCAGCTCCTCTAGGTGGATTGCAATAACTCAGTTCCCTTCCAGATCACGTCCACCAGTCAAAGTAACTTGTTATTCCTTGTTTTAAACATTTTAAATCCAAATTGTAACAAATGTAACCGGCAAAGTCCTCGTAACAAAGTTCTCATTTTTGTTCTTCTGCTTTGACAGCTCTTTGACAGCTGTCAAAACCTCTCCTTATCTTCTCCCGGCGCTCTAACAAAGACGCTCCCAGGTTCCGGGGGGGGGGTTACTTTTTGATTCAATTCCACATTCTCCTCCAGCTCAGTCTTATAATATTCCATCGCGAAATTTAATAACTTTATCAAAATAGGGTTGCGCTCGATCTTAGATGTTAAGTCCTTTGCTTTAGCTCCTCTACAACAGGGGGGGGGCTGACTTCCTTTTTACGCCTCCCCCGCTCGTTCCGAATTTTTTATAAATTTATCGCCTTTTTTGATCCGAAGTTCCAATTACTCACGGGTTGTGCTTTCAGTCCGAATTTCCAATGGAAGAAGTCAGCGCTCTCCGTCGAATGGCATGCGGCTTCGCTCGGCAGGGGAAGCGGAGGACTCAAAGCACCACCACCCCTCTGTCACCCGTTCCGTAGCCTTTAAAAAGGCTCCTTCGCGGGTCGGGGGGGGCTTAAAAGGTGCCAGCCGAGTCACCATGTCCATGGGTTTCAGCGCCCATGGTTTTTAAGGGTCCCCGCGTCGCCGGCGCGGTAGGACCCAGCCCCTGCCGAGCAGCCTCCCTCCGGAGCTCGGAGGGAGTCCGCCATTCGGCGATGGTGCCAACCCGGAAGTCTGAAATATCTAATTGAACTAGAATACAAAAAAGGGAGGTGTGAGGAAGTCAAGGAAATAAGTAAAGGAAAGAAAGTTATTGTCAGAGCTGCCCGAGGTCCCAGCTCACAAAGGACCAATGCCAGTTCGTTGTTATATACAAAAGTCTTTATTGAAGTTCAGTTTCGATTTCAAAGCCGCGGCGCGCAGCTCTACGTCTCAAACTCTAGACCGCTGAAGCTCGTCTGAATCTCCTTCCCCCCGACACCAGTTTAAGACTCTAGCCTTGCTCCACCTCTTCCTTTGCTCTTTTCTCCTCTGGGCCCGCCTGTCCGCTGGGGTCTCGCGCTTTCTAGACTCTTCTGACGCTGAGTCCCCTGAGTCTTCCCCCTCCCTCCGGCGGGCTTTAGGACCTGGTTTCCAATCCGGGTTTCCTGCTGTTCCGCGCGCCTGTACATTCGAACTTGGCGCGCGCGCCCAGCCGGCAACCTTCCTCCTGACCGTTACACTGCTCCTGTCACTGCTTCCCCCTTCGGAGAGGCTAGCTGGACCTGACTTCCCCTCCGTTCCCTCACTCTGCGATAGAGGCGTGACCAGCCCTGATTCATCTTCTCTCCCTGCTGGAGGAGAAGCTGGCCCTGATACATGGGACTCTTTCCCCAAACTACGCTTTGGTGGAGGAGCTGGTCCTGATCTCCCGCTGCTGCTTTGGGAGTCCCCGCTGGCCCCTTGCTTCTGGTGTGTCCCCCCTGGGACCCCCCTTGCACTGGCCATCGGCGCCCCCCTCTGGGAATCTTCTGATTCGCTGGAGAAGCTCATGGAATCTCTCGGGCCACTTTCATACTCCCCTACGCTGCCCTCCGATTCTTCCCCTTCGCTCTCCATTTCCTCTCTCCCCTGTGCCTCTGCTCCTGAGCCCCTGACAGTTATTGTGGTAGTGTAATGGTTAGGAGAAAGGTCACTGGGTTGGCGCGAGAAGCAAGTTCAAATGTACAGGAGCGCGGGACAGCAGAGAGTGAGGATCGGGAACCGGGTCCTAAAGCACGCCGGAGGCAGGGGGAGGAGCTAAGCGACTCAGCGTCGGAAGAGTCCAGAAAGGGCAATGCCCCAGCGGGCAGGAGGACCCAGAGGAGAAGAGAGCAGCGCAGGAGGTGGAGCAGGGCTAGGATCTTAAACTGGTGTGGAAGGGGCGGAGACTCAGACGGGACTTCGCCGATCTAGAGTCTAGACGTAGGGCTGCACGCCCTGGCTTTGAAATGGAAATTAAACTTCAATAAAGACTTTTGTACATAACATCAGCCTGGCGTTGGTCCTCTGTGAGCTGGGACCTAGAGGCAGCTCTGACAGTTATGTAAAGGTTTGATTTGTTTTTTTTAATTGTCTGTTTTTTTTGTTTTTTGTTTAAATTGATATTTGTTTATCTTTTTTTTCTAACCTTTAAAATCTTAATAAAAATCCATTAAAAAATAAATAAATAAAATCCAAACTCTTCTTCTTCTTCTTCTGAAAGCATGCCAGACGGTTTTCTCTTGCTGGGCTCTGTGGGACAAGGGCTGACTGTGCATCTCTCTCTCTCCACTTCTTAGGTATCCCAGGATTTCCCCCTTCTTGGACAGCTGGTGGCGCTCTTGTCCCTTCACCTCGCAGACAACGTGAAGGAGATTGGCCTGCAGTCAGCAGAGGCCTTGTACCATCTCCATTACATCATGATAGCCAAAATGGGTGAGGGGGATGCTGGGAAATGGCTTGTTTCTTGTAAGCCGCAGGGTGGGAGATCTGTAGCCCTCCAGAGGCTGCTCCAACTCCCATCATCCCTGAGTGTTGCCCATGCTGGCTGCTGCTGGGGTTTTGTCAGGGAGTTCAGGAGGGCCAGAATTGTGCTAGCACTGGCCTAACGCCAACACCCCATTGGCCAGAGATGAGAGGGCAGTCTTGGGGGAGGAATTCACTGCTGATGTTCATCAGAAAAGCCTTCTGGACCTGACCAGTGGCCCAGCCCAGTCCAGCATCCTGTTCCCACAGGGGTTGATCAGATGCTTGTGGGAATCCAGCAAGCAGAATTCAAGCTCTTTCTACTCCTGTACTTTGCTGCCTCTGACCATGGAGGCAGAGCATAGCCATCCTGGCTAATAGCCATGGGTAGCCTTCTCTTCCATGAATTTGCCTCATCTTCTTTGAAAGCCATCTTGGTCCATGGCCATCAGTGCCTCCTGTGGCAGGGAGTTCCAGAGTTTAGCTGTGCATTGCAAGAAGAAGGACCATCCTGAAACTTCAGTTTCATTGGAGGTCCAGTTGTTCTCATGTTATGAGGGCAAGAGAGAAAGCTTTCTCTCTCCACTTTCTCCAAGCCATACATTGTGTCTCCTCTTCCTCGCCGTTTTTCTAAACGGAACCGCCCCCCAAATGCTGCAACCAGCATTTGCTCCACAAGCACCCCAGTCCTTTTGGTTGCCCCCTTCTGAACCTTTTTTCCAATTCCGAATTATAATTTTTGAGGTGAAACCAATAATTGTTTTTGTTGGTCCCAGCGGGAAAACTGGAGGTTTTGAGCAGGGAGCACTAATGCTGGGTTCTTTTGCATGCATATTCCAAAACCCGACCCTGCTTAGGTAAGGAACTGGAGAAGAGGAGGAATAAAAATAAGAAAGGCAACATGGTCAGATGGGTCCGAGAAGACTTCTTCATCCCTGGGCCCTCTCTCTTCCACTACAACATCGCAAAAGTGGCCAAGGTAGGGGTGGCCTTTTGTACTCTTTATTGCTAAGACCGCAGCCACTCCCAGTTAGCAAAGATTTGCTCACTCGGGCCAACGGGGCCCTGCCCCACCAACTTCAGCCTGCCCTCAGGCAGCCCACGCCTTCTAGGGATGAGGGAGAGATTCAGAGCAGTTCACACTGGAAGCCAAAGCTATCAGATCAAGGCTTTCAGAAACAACAGGAGAACTGAAACACAACCCGCCTTTGAAATTCACATGTCCTTGAATTTCGCAATGCCAAACAGTGTGTAAAAAAATCCATGCGTGAGCTATTAGTGTAAATAACATTCAGAAATGCATTGTATTAGAATAAATTGCTCAAAGACAAGTGCCCGGTAGCCTAAACTGCATGCAGAATTCTACTTATTGAAATTCTACCAGGTGCTGGGAGACCTAGGGTTCAGATCCCCACTCACGAGTCAGTCACAGTCTCTCAGTCTAACCTACCTCATGAGACTAAAACGGGGAGGAGAGAGAACCATGCATTGCCACCTTGGGCTCCTCAGGGCGGAAAAAGAATAGGAAAAGTTGACTCATTCGATGCATCTTTCACAAGGCACTGCCAAGCCAATGGACTATGCCAACCTTGTGGTGGGTGTTTTTGTTGTATATTAAGAACTAAACACACAGCCGGCAGGTTCCCACCCAGTCTGTTAGGCATTGGTTATATAACGGATAGCCACTATTATTCACCCTCTCTGTTCCTGGAGGGATTTTTTTTTTCAAATTTTCTAGTCTGATTTTAGATTGAACCTCTTCATGTTCCAATGTCATAACCAATTTAAGATGTGGATCGAAAATAGCAAGGCGTCACCTGACTTTTAGTTTGGTTTGTTGTAAAATCTTTCAGCTACTTAAATAAACACATAAATAGAATCACCAAATTGTAGAGTTGGAAGGGACGTGGGGGTCACTTAGTTCAACCCTCTCAAGGCAGAGTGGAGATGTCTTTCACTTGGTTTGTGAAGGCACCCTTGGACTACTGAAACGTGGTCAGAGTGTGGAGCAGAAGAAAACTCCCTCTTCTTTCTTCTTTGTGCCAGGCTTTTGGGGAGCACCTCACGCCCAGCCAGATCAACGAAGTTGTGTTGAAGGCGATTGACAACCTGACAGTGGAAGACAGAGCCGTCTCTCAGGCTGCAGGAAAGCTCCTGAGGTCCTTCCTTGAGGAATGCGGCATGGAAATGGAGGACGTAAGGCTCAAAACGGAGGCAGGGGGAGCAGGTTTCCTCTAAATCAAACATTCTCTTCGGACTTAGAATTAGCTTGTTTCTGGGAAGTAAGAAGGCATTGTGTGGGAAGTAAGAAGAGCCAGTGTGGTGTAGTGGTTAAGAGCGGTAGACTCGTAATCTGGGGAACCGGGTTCCTCCACATGCAGCTGCTGGGTGACCTTGGGCCAGTTACACTTCTTTGAAGTCTCTCAGCCCCACTCACCTCGCAGAGTGTTTGTTGTGGGGGAGTTACAGATAGGTAGCCGTGTTGGTCTGCCATAGTCAAAACAAAAAATTCCTTCCAGTAGCACCTTAAAGACCAACTAAGTTAGTTCTAGGTATGAGCTTTCGTGTGCATGCACACTTCTTCAAATACACTGAAACAGAAGTCACCAGACCCTTTTATATAGTGAGAAGGTGGGGAGGGGTATTACTCAGAAGGGTGGTGGGAATGGGTGATTGGCAGATAGCTGTGATGAGCCTGTTGACGACTCTTAACGACTGCAATAGGTCTTACAGGAAAAAGCAAGGGGTGAGAAGGTGAAAAATGGCTTTGTCATGTATAATGAGATAAGAATCCAATGTCTTTGTTCAGACCAGGTCTCTCCATGGTTTTAAGTTTGGTAATAAGTTGCAATTCAGCAGCTTCTCTTTCCAGTCTCTTTCCTGCTTTTTCCTGTAAGACCTATTGCAGTCGTTAAGAGTCGTCAACAAGAAGAGAACCCAAAATGAAAAAAAGGATAAAATCTTGGAAAAAATAAAGGAAGGAGAGAAGAAGCTGAGAGCAAAACCAAAATCACAGGAGATCCTGAAAGAGATAAAGTTATATCAAGTACAATATATGAAATTGATGAACCAGGAAATAGAATGGAAGATTACAAAATTTTTGCAGATATTTTGGCTAAAAGATTAAAAAGGGTGTTAGTAGAAGAAATTCATAAAGACCAAGCGGGCTTTCTCCCGGGCAGACATTTGTCTGATAATACGAGGAATATAATTTATATTCTAGAAAAATTACAAGTGAATATCAATACTAAGGCAGTTTTGATTTTTGTGGATGCAGAGAAGGCCTTTGACAACATTTCTTGGAGTTTTATGAAGAAGAATCTACAGGGGATGGGGGTAGGTCAAGGTTTTGAAAATGGTATAGGTGCAATTTATTCAGAACAAAAGGCAAAATTAATTGTGAACAATGCAGTGACAGAAGAGTTTAAGATTGAGAAAGGAACACGACAAGGTTGCCCAATCTCTCCATTGCTTTTTATATCGGTCCTGGAGGTTTTGTTAAATATGATCAGAAAGGACCAATTGGTTAAAGGCATACAAGTGGGTGCTAAACAGTACAAACTGAAAGCATTTGCTGACGATTTAGTATTGACTTTGCAGGAGCCAGAATCTAGTACCAAAAGGGTACTGGAATTGATTCAAAACAAAGATCACCACAGCCAATCACAAACAAACAACCACACCCTAGGCCAACCCCAACCTCTCTCACCACCAAAGGAACACAAGTGAACGGCAGAGAACCGGCACGAGTAACGCTGACACCAAACCCTACATACATTAAGCAAAATAGAAACAGGTTCACCACACTTTCTCATCCTGGTCTTCTATTATCTTCTTCCAGCTGCCTATGGTTGTGAAGGAGATTTACAACCGTCTCCACCAGATCCCCGACACCCGCACTAAGGAAGTGACACTTTCGGCTATTGTCAGCCTAGCCACCAAGCGCATGCAGCCGGTCGTAGACAGCCTGTTGGACTGTTCGATGGAGAGTGATGAGTAAGTTTTTGTGATGTGAAAATGGGGAGGGGTAGATTTAAGGGGTTTCTTAATTTATATTTATTTATATTGAATTTCGTACTTGCAAAAAATTGTGCTCCGAGTTGTGGTTTCTTTCTTTGCTAATGTATGTGCAATATAAAGAAAATATCAAAGGCCTGACTTTTTTTAAGAAAAGGAAAAGGGAAAAATTCTGTTTTGAAAAATTGCAGAAGTGCCACGGTGATCTGGAAGGCCTTGGTCGCTGATCAGTATTCCAGCGTCAAGCTGCTGAGACCTCTCCTGAAAAGGCTGCAGGATGAAGACCCCAAAGCGGAAGTCACTTCCAGGCGACGCAGCACTTCTCAAATGCCAATGGCGGTACGAAACCACTCAGTTTCTCTCTCCTGGATTGTTTTGAATGGGAGCTGGATGGGGCTGGGGGCTTCTTGCTGGGAGGGGGGTGCATCTTAATAAGTGGTCCATCCTGTGAGCACCTGCTTTGTATGCAGAAGGGCCCCAGCATCTCCATGTCGGGGAGTTCCTTGCCTGAAACCCTGGACAGCCACTGCTAGTCAGTGTAGACAACACTGAGGGAAATGGACCGGGGCTCTGAGTCGCGTCTGAGTCTGAGATCTTGATCTGACGATGACCTCTGCTGAATGCCGTTCTCCTGTCCTTGTCCCTCCAGGCTACCAACGCTCTGTGTCATATCCTGTCGTTCCCTGAGGCTGCAGGTATCCTGAAGAGCATGTTCCACCACCTGCTGTTTGCACTTAGCACTCAGATCTGTTTTGTCCATGAGGCGAGAAGAAGAGGTTCGAGGGCGGCAAGTCTAATCCCGGAGCCCTCTTCGCATCTCGATCCACTGATGTAAGGGACCTGCTAATGCATTTGGGGGGGCCCTCCCTTCTCTCTCTGACCCATAGTGGTGATGGCTCAGCTCTCCCCCAAGAGATAGGCTTCATTTGGACATGGAGGTTCTGCTTAGGTTAGATAGCTAGGAGACCCAGGCTTCCCCAACCCCTGTGCTCTTCAGTCACTTTGGACCACAACTCCCACCAGCCCCAGCCAGCACAACGGGGCTGAAGATGGGAGTTATTGTAGCCCAAAACATCTGAAGGACACTAGGATGGGAGAGGATGTTGGAGACTCTCCCGCACGATGGGCTGATTTGGGTGTGGTGGGACTCACGTGTCATGAAACCTTAAGTCTCCATCACAGCCGAAAGGTTGCCGCTTGTGCTGGAAACATGGGGGAGGCTGCAGGGGGTGATGGTTGGGGTTGGACTGCAAGATGTCAAGGACCTAAAACTCCCCAGATGAACCTACCCAGACCTTGCGCTCATCATCGGAAGCCCCTCTTCACATGCCTCCTCCACACAAGAAGGGGCCTTTTCTGTGGTGGCTCCCCATTAGTGGGTTGCTCTCCCCAGGGAGGCTTGCCTGGTGCCTTTAGATGCCAGGCAAAAATGGTCCTCTTCAATCAGGCCATTGGCTGATTAACCTCCTATGCCCTTTCAACTGTGTTTGTTAGAGGGAGAGGAGTTATTGGTTTGCTTTGGTTCTTGTTTTTATTCTGTATTTTGTGCTTTTTAACTTGCATTTTTATGTTGTGAACTGCCCGGAGATCTACGGGTGAAGGGCAGTATACAAATTTTTAAAATATAATATTCTTAATTCCTTCACTTGACTCAGGACCGCTGTGCAGGCCCTG